>NW_027251766.1:10000-37399 GCF_044704955.1 Pristiophorus japonicus | reverse complement strand
CACCCCCCACCCCCCCATCGCCCCCACCACCCCCCCCCCCCACCCCCCCCCCCCCCATCGCACCACCACCCCCCACCCCCCCCCCCCCCCCCATCGCCCCCCCCCCCCCACCCCCCCACCCCCCCCATCGCCCCCCCCCCCCATCGCCCCACCACCCCCCACCCCCCCACCCATCGCCCCACCACCCCCCACCCCCCTCCCCCATCGCCCCACCACCCCCCGCCCCCCCCCCCATCGCCCCACCACCCCCCACCCCCCTCCCCCATCGCCCCACCACCCCCCACCCCCCCACCCATCGCCCCACCACCCCCCACCCCCCTCCCCCATCGCCCCACCACCCCCCGCCCCCCCCCCCATCGCCCCACCACCCCCCACCCCCCCACCCATCGCCCCACCACCCCCCGCCCCCCCCCCATCGCCCCACCACCCCCCACCCCCCTCCCCCATCGCCCCACCACCCCCCACCCCCCCACCCATCGCCCCACCACCCCCCACCCCCCTCCCCCATCGCCCCACCACCCCCCGCCCCCCCCCCCATCGCCCCACCACCCCCCACCCCCCCACCCATCGCCCCACCACCCCCCACCCCCCCACCCATCGCCCCACCACCCCGCCCCCCCCCCCATCGCCCCACCACCCCACCCTCCCCCCCCCCCATCGCCCCCCCCCCCCCACCCCGCTTGTCTCCCCGCCCGGCCTACCTTTGACGAACTGGGTGAAGCCCTTGCGGGTGCTGCGGTAATGCAGGGTCAGGCTCTTCTCGCACTCCTCTTCAATGCAGAAGCTGGGTGGCTGCACCTTGGGGAAGGAGAAGCGGAAGTACTCGTGCAGGTTGTCCAGCTCGTTGATGAAGTCCCGGACATTGCGGCCCAGCACCTGGAGGAGGGACAACAGTGAGGCAAGAGGAGGAGGGTGTTACGGCACAGAAAGAGGCCATTGGGCCCCGACCCGCTCCGTGCCGCGGTGTATGCCCCACACCGGCCCTCCCTCCCCCTCTCCCCCTCTCCCCCCTCCCCCCATCCCCATATCCCTCGATTCCTTTCCCCCCCCCCCCCCCCCCCCAACCTCACGCGTTTATCCAGCCCCCCCCCCCTTAAACGCCTCGACACTGTTCGCCTCAGCCTCCCTCCCTGTGGCAGCGAGTTCCACATTCTCGCCGCGCTCTGGCCGTAGAAGTTTCACGCCTGAACTCGAGGGGTGTGAGGTGCAGTGGGACTGCCTGGGCGAGGGAGGTAGGGACATAAGAAATCGGAGCCGGAGTCGGCCATTCGGCCCATCTATGCCATTTAACACGATCGCGGCTGACCCGATCATGGACTCAGCTCCACTTCCCCGCCCGCCCCCTTATCGTTTTAAGAAACTGTCTATCTCCGTCTTAAATATATTCAATGTCCCAGCCTCCACAGCTCTCTAAGGCAGCGAATTCCACAGATTTACAACGCTCTGAGAGAAGAAATTCCTCCTCATCTCAGTTTTAAATGGGCGGCCCCTCATTCTAAGACCGTGCCCCCTAGTTCTAGTCTCCCCCATCAGTGGAAACATCCTCTCTGCATCCACCTTGTCAAGCCCCCCTCATAATCTGATACGTTTCGATAAGATCACCTCTCATTCTTCTGAACTCCAATGAGTAGAGGCCCAACCTACTCAACCTTTCCTCATAAGTCAACTCCCCTCATCCCCGGAATCAACCCGAGTGAACCTTCTCTGAACTGCCTCCAAAGCGAGTATCTCCTTGCGTAAATATGGAAACCGAAACATGCACGCTGTACTCCAGGTGTGGCCTCAATGCTTCTATTTATGAAGCCCAGCATCGCGTAAGCTTTTTTTTTTTAACCGCTTTCTCAACCTGCCCTGCCACTTTCATCGATTTTGGCCCATATAACCCCCCCCCCCACCCAGGCCCCTCAGTTCCTGGATTGTACCCTTTAATTTATATCGCCTCCCCTTGTCCTTTCTACCCAAAATGCATCACTTCGCACTATTCCGCATTAACCGTCATTTGCCGCCTGCCCGCCCACTTCACCGGCCTGTCTATGTCTTCCTGAAGTGTCTCCCCCTCGCTGTTCACTCGCCTTCCAGCTTTTTGTGTCAAATGCAACATTTTTCTCGCACGTTCTTTTCCCTGCACCCCTCGCCAAGCCCGTGACGCTCTTCCCAAAGTGTGGGGTGCCCGGAATTGGGCACGGGTGCTCCGGGTTGGGGGCCGAACCGGTGTTTGTGGGAAGGGTTCAGGTGTCACGAACAGGACTCGCCCGTACCTTGAGGATCCGCTCGTAGCCATAGTTGCCGATGCGCTTCACCATGTAGACGCCAAACGCGTACATCAGCTCGTCATGGGTCTTCCCCAGGACTTCACCGGCTGCCTTGGCCATCCGCAGGATCAGGTTGTCGCTGACAGACAGAGAGATCAGAGCAGAATTGGTACCGGTACAGCGTCGACCTACGTTTATATATCGCCTTTAACTTCCCGCAGGGCGCATCGCACAGGGAGCGATTATCAGACAAAATGTGACAGCGAGCCACAGCAGGACCCCACTCTCTCTCCATCCACCTCCGATCTCACACTCTCTCCATCCACCTCCGATCCCACACTCTCTCCATCCACCTCCGATCCCACACTCTCTCCATCTACCTCCGATCTCACACTCTCTCCATCCACCTCCGATCCCACTCTCTCTCTCTCCTTCCACCTCCGATCCCACATTCTCTCCATCCACCGCCGATCCCACACTCTCTCCATCCACCTCCGATCTCACACTCTCTCCATCCACCTCCGATCCCACTCTCTCTCTCTCCATTCACCTCCGATCCCACACTCTCTCTCCATTCACCTCCGATCCCACACTCTCTCCATCCACCTCCGATCCCACACTCTCTCCATCCACCTACGATCCCACACTCTCTCTCCATCCACCTCCGATCCCACACTCTCTCTCCATTCACCTCTGATCCCACACTCTCTCTCCATTCACCTCCGATCCCACACTCTCTCCATCCACCTCCGATCCCACACTCTCTCTCCATTCACCTCCGATCCCACACTCTCTCTCCATTCACCTCCGATCCCACACTCTCTCCATCCACCTCCGATCCCACACTCTCTCTCCATTCACCTCCGATCCCACTCTCTCTCTCTCCTTCCATCTCCGATCCCACACTCTCTCCATCCACCTCCGATCCCACTCTCTCTCCATCCACCTCCGATCCCACTCTCTCCATCCACCTCCGATCCCACACTCTCTCTCTCCTTCCATCTCCGATCCCACACTCTCTCCATCCACCTCCGATCCCACACTCTCTCCATCCACCTCCGATCCCACACTCTCTCCATCCTCCCCCGATCCAACACTCTCTCCTTCCACCTCCGATCCCACACTCTCTCCATTCACCTCCGATCCCACACTCTCTCCATCCACCTCCGATCCCACACTCTCTCTCTCCTTCCACCTCCGATCCTACACTCTCTCCATCCACCTCTGATCCCACTCTCTCTCTCTCCTTCCACCTCCGATCCCACATTCTCTCCATCCACCGCCGATCCCACACTCTCTCTCCATCCACCTCCGATCCCACACTCTCTCCATCCACCTCCAATCCCACACTCTCTCTCTCCATCCACATCCGATCCCACACTCTCTCCATCCACCTCCGATCCCACACTCTCCCCATCCACCTCCGATCCCATACTCTTTCCATCCTCCTCCGATCTCACACTCTCTCCATCCACCTCCGATCCCACACTCTCTCCATCCACCTCCGATCCCACACTCTCTCTCTCCTTCCATCTCTGATCCCACACTCTCTCCATCCACCTCCGATCCCACACTCTCTCCATCCACCTCCGATCCCACACTCTCTCCATCCTCCCCCGATCCAACACTCTCTCCTTCCACCTCCGATCCCACACTCTCTCCATTCACCTCCGATCCCACACTCTCTCCATCCACCTCCGATCCCACACTCTCTCTCTCCTTCCACCTCCGATCCTACACTCTCTCCATCCACCTCTGATCCCACTCTCTCTCTCTCCTTCCACCTCCGATCCCACATTCTCTCCATCCACCGCCGATCCCACACTCTCTCTCCATCCACCTCCGATCCCACACTCTCTCCATCCACCTCCAATCCCACACTCTCTCTCTCCATCCACATCCGATCCCACACTCTCTCCATCCACCTCCGATCCCACACTCTCCCCATCCACCTCCGATCCCATACTCTTTCCATCCTCCTCCGATCTCACACTCTCTCCATCCACCTCCGATCCCACACTCTCTCCATCCACCTCCGATCCCACACTCTCTCTCTCCATCCACCTCCGATCCCACTCTCCCCATCCACCTCCGATTCCACACTCTCTCTCTCCTTCCATCTCCGATCCCACACTCTCTCCATCCATCTCCGATCCCACACTCTCTCCATCCACCTCTGATCCCACACTCTCTCCATCCTCCCCCGATCCAACACTCTCTCCTTCCACCTCCGATCCCACACTCTCTCCATTCACCTCCGATCCCACAGTCTCTCCATTCACCTCCGATCCCACACTCTCTCTCTCCTTCCACCTCCGATCCTACACTCTCTCCATCCACCTCTGATCCCACTCTCTCTCTCTCCTTCCACCTCCGATCCCACATTCTCTCCATCCACCGCCGATCCCACACTCTCTCTCCATCCACCTCCGATCCCACACTCTCTCCATCCACCTCCAATCCCACACTCTCTCTCTCCATCCACCTCCGATCCCATACTCTTTCCATCCTCCTCCAATCTCACACTCTCTCCATCCACCTCCGATCCCACACTCTCTCCATCCATCTCCGATCCCACACTCTCTCCATCCACCTCTGATCCCACACTCTCTCCATCCTCCCCCGATCCAACACTCTCTCCTTCTACCTCTGATCCCACACTCTCTCCATCCACCTCCGATCCCACACTCTCTCCATCCATCTCCGATCCCACACTCTCTCCATCCACCTCCGATCCCACACTCTCTCCATCCACCCCCGATCCCATACTCTTTCCATCCTCCTCCGATCTCACACTCTCTCCATCCACCTCCGATCCCACACTCTCTCCATCCACCTCCGATCCCACACTCTCTCTCTCCATCCACCTCCGATCCCACTCTCCCCATCCACCTCCGATTCCACACTCTCTCTCTCCTTCCATCTCCGATCCCACACTCTCTCCATCCATCTCCGATCCCACACTCTCTCCATCCACCTCTGATCCCACACTCTCTCCATCCTCCCCCGATTCAACACTCTCTCCTTCCACCTCCGATCCCACACTCTCTCCATTCACCTCCGATCCCACAGTCTCTCCATTCACCTCCGATCCCACACTCTCTCTCTCCTTCCACCTCCGATCCTACACTCTCGCCATCCACCTCTGATCCCACTCTCTCTCTCTCCTTCCACCTCCGATCCCACATTCTCTCCATCCACCGCCGATCCCACACTCTCTCTCCATCCACCTCCGATCCCACACTCTCTCTCTCCTTCCACCTCCGATCCTACACTCTCTCCATCCACCTCTGATCCCACACTCTCTCTCCATCCACCTCCGATCCCACACTCTCTCCATCCATCTCCGATCCCACACTCTCTCCATCCACCTCTGATCCCACACTCTCTCCATCCTCCCCCGATCCAACACTCTCTCCTTCTACCTCCGATCCCACACTCTCTCCATTCACCTCCGATCCCACAGTCTCTCCATTCACCTCCGATCCCACACTCTCTCTCTCCTTCCACCTCCGATCCCACATTCTCTCCATCCACCGCCGATCCCACACTCTCTCTCCATCCACCTCCGATCCCACACTCTCTCCATCCACCTCCGATCCCACACTCTCTCCATCCACCTCCGATCCCATACTCTTTCCATCCTCCTCCGATCTCACACTCTCTCCATCCACCTCCGATCCCACACTCTCTCCATCCACCTCCGATCCCACACTCTCTCTCTCCTTCCATCTCCGATCCCACACTCTCTCCATCCACCTCCGATCCCACACTCTCTCCATCCACCTCTGATCCCACACTCTCTCCATCCTCCCCCGATCCAACACTCTCTCCTTCCACCTCCGATCCCACACTCTCTCCATTCACCTCCGATCCCACACTCTCTCCATCCTCCCCCGATTCAACACTCTCTCCTTCCACCTCCGATCCCACACTCTCTCCATTCACCTCCGATCCCACAGTCTCTCCATTCACCTCCGATCCCACACTCTCTCTCTCCTTCCACCTCCGATCCTACACTCTCGCCATCCACCGCCGATCCCACTCTCTCTCTCTCCTTCCACCTCCGATCCCACATTCTCTCCATCCACCGCCGATCCCACACTCTCTCTCCATCCACCTCCGATCCCACACTCTCTCTCTCCTTCCACCTCCGATCCTACACTCTCTCCATCCACCTCTGATCCCACACTCTCTCTCCATCCACCTCCGATCCCACACTCTCTCCATCCATCTCCGATCCCACACTCTCTCCATCCACCTCTGATCCCACACTCTCTCCATCCTCCCCCGATCCAACACTCTCTCCTTCTACCTCCGATCCCACACTCTCTCCATTCACCTCCGATCCCACAGTCTCTCCATTCACCTCCGATCCCACACTCTCTCTCTCCTTCCACCTCCGATCCCACATTCTCTCCATCCACCGCCGATCCCACACTCTCTCTCCATCCACCTCCGATCCCACACTCTCTCCATCCACCTCCGATCCCACACTCTCTCCATCCACCTCCGATCCCATACTCTTTCCATCCTCCTCCGATCTCACACTCTCTCCATCCACCTCCGATCCCACACTCTCTCCATCCACCTCCGATCCCACACTCTCTCTCTCCTTCCATCTCCGATCCCACACTCTCTCCATCCA
The DNA here is from genome assembly GCF_044704955.1 of Pristiophorus japonicus. NCBI lineage: Eukaryota > Metazoa > Chordata > Chondrichthyes > Pristiophoridae > Pristiophorus > Pristiophorus japonicus. The sequence goes on along the minus strand of NW_027251766.1, from coordinate 30,499 downwards.
CCTCCGATCCCACACTCTCTCCATCCACCTCTGATCCCACACTCTCTCCATCCTCCCCCGATCCAACACTCTCTCCTTCCACCTCCGATCCCACACTCTCTCCATTCACCTCCGATCCCACAGTCTCTCCATCCACCTCCGATCCCACACTCTCTCTCCTTCCACCTCCGATCCTACACTCTCTCCATCCACCTCTGATCCCACTCTCTCTCTCTCCATCCACATCCGATCCCACACTCTCTCCATCCACCTCCGATCCCACACTCTCTCCATCCACCTCCGATCCCATACTCTTTCCATCCTCCTCCGATCTCACACTCTCTCCATCCACCTCCGATCCCACACTCTCTCCATCCACCTCCGATCCCACACTCTCTCTCTCCATCCACCTCCGATCCCACACTCTCTCCATCCACCTCCGATCCCACACTCCCTCTCTCTCCTTCCACCTCTCTCCAACCCCAACAATAACTTTCATTTATATAGCGCCTTTAATATAGTAAAACGTCCCAAGGTGCTTCATGGCAGTGTAACAAGGCCAAACAGATACATTTGACAGCAAGTCACATTGGGAGAAATTAAGGCAGGTGACTAAAAGCTTCGGTCAGAATGGTCGGGGTTGTTAGAAGCGTCTTGAAGGAGGAGAGAGAGGCGGAGAGGTTTAGGGAGGGAGTTCCAGAGCTTTGGGCCCAGGCAGCTGAAGGCACGGCCGCCAAAAAATAAAAACATGGCGACCACAGCAGTGCGCCCTCCCCGTGAAGGGCCAGTGCGCTGTCGTGCCGCGATTACTCCGGATACTCAGGCCGCCTGAGAAAAAGAGTGTTCGAAGACCAGGCCCTCAAACCTACCACCACGCTCATGGTCTACAGGGCTGTAGTGATACCCGCCCTCCTGTATGGCTCAGAGACATGGACCATGTACAGTAGACACCTCAAGTCGCTGGAGAAATACCACCAACGATGTCTCCGCAAGATCCTGCCAATCCCCCGGGAGGACAGACGCACCAATGTTGGCGTCCTCGACCAGGCCAACATCCCCAGCATCGAAGCACTGACCACACACTCGACCAGCTCCGCTGGGCAGGGCCACATTGTCCGCATGCCCCCGACACGAGACTCCCAAAGCGAGCGCTCTACTCGGAACTCCTTCACGGGCAAACGAGCCAAAGGTGGGCAGAGGAAACGTTACAAGGGACCACCCTCAAAGCCTCCCTGATAAAGTGCAACATCCCCACTGACACCTGGGAGTCCCTGGGCCAAAGACCAGTCCGCCCTAAGTGGAGGAAGTGCATCCGGGAGGGCGCTGAGCACCTCGAGTCTCGTCGCCGAGAGCGTGCAGAAACCAAGCGCAGGCAGCGGAAGGAGCGTGCGGCAAACCAGTCCCACCCTCCCCTTCCCTCAACCACTGTCTGTCCCACCTGTGACAGGGACTGTGGCTCTCGTATTGGGCTGTTCAGCCACCTAAGGACTCATGTTAAGAGTGGAAGCAAGCCTTCCTCGATTCCGAGGGACTGTCTATGATGATAACTCCAGATAAGATGTACCGACAGAGAAGGCAGTCCCGGGGCACCGTGTTGCGGGGTAATGTAAGGTTACTAATCTTCAGAAAAACACAGACCATGAACTAAAATTGATTAATCCAAGCTTTTGGAATTTAATACAGCTGGAGTACTGCGTGCAGGTCTGGTCGCCGTATTACAGGAAGGACGTGATTGCACTGGAGAGGGTGCAGAGGAGATTTACCGGGATGCTGCCTGGAATGGAGAATCTTAGTTATGAGGACAGATTGGATAGGCTGGGTTTGTTCTAATTGGAACAGAGGAGGTTGAGAGGAGACCTCATTGAGGTGTACAAAATATTGAGGGACCTGGACATAGTGGATAGTAAGGGTCTATTTCCATTGGTGGAGGGGGCTATTACGAGGGGGCATAGTTTTAAGGTGGTCGGTGGAAGATTTAGAGGGGATTTGAAGGGGGGCTTCTTTACGCAGAGGGTTGTGGGGGATCTGGAACTCGCTGCCTGGAAGAGTGGTGGATGCAGAAACCCTCACCACTTTTAAGAGGTGGTTGGATGGGCACTTAAAGTGCAGCAACCTGCAGGGTTACGGACCTAGAGCTGGTAATTGGGATTAGACTGGATGACCTTTTGTTGGTCGCAGATATAACGGTAAGTACTGCAGGGAATCGAATACGGCCAGGGTGATCTCCTGGACTAGTGTCGATTGCCCGGATGGGTCGGAGAGGAATTTTCCCAGATTTTTTCCTCCCTAAATTGGCCTGGGTTTTTAATCTGGTTTTTGCCTCTCCCAGGAGATCACATGGCTCCGGTTGGGGTGGAGTGTAGAATGTTTCAGTGTAAGGGGTGTCGCAGTTGTGTGAGGCGGACTGGTTGGGCCGGGTGCTCTTTGCCTTTCCGTCATTGTTCATTGTTCGTAGGTTTACACATAACCTTCAGGGCTGCTGACCGAGGGCCGTGCGGCTCTTTGTCGGCCGGCGCGGACACAATGGGCCGGAATGGCCTCCTTCCGCGCTGTAAATTTCTATCTATCTATGACCGTGCCACATGACACTTCCGTGGTCCAGTTGCAGTACGTCAGTAGTCCACCAGGTGGTGTGCTATCGCCCCTTTCCTCCCCGCCCGAGGCCTTTGGCCTTACTTGTACATCTGGTGTTTGATGAATTTGAGGTGGGGTAACTCGGCCCGCAATTCGATAAGCCTCCACACATCCTTGCCGTACGATTCGTTGATGTAATCATTGACCGCCTCCAGGTACAGACCGTACATCTTCGGGCTGTTGTCGCCCTGCTAGACCTGGGGACAACACGAGGCAGGTTTAACACGGGGCCTGTTACATTAGGAACAGGAGGAGGCCATTCAGCCCCTCGAGCCTGTTGCACAGGAACAGGAGGAGGCCCATTCAGCCCCTCGAGCCTGTTACACAGGAACAGGAGGAGGCCCATTCAGCCCCTCGAGCCTGTTACACAGGAACAGGAGGAGGCCCATTCAGCCCCTCGAGCCTGTTGGATAGGACCAGGAGAAGGTCCCTTCAGCCCCTCGAGCCTGTTACATTAGGAGCAGGAGGAGACCCATTCAGCCCCTCGGACCTGTTACACAGGAACAGGAGGAGGTCCATTCAGCCCCTCGAGCCTGTTACACAGGAACAGGAGGAGGCCCATTCAGCCCCTCGGGCCTGTTACACAGGAACAGGAGGAGGCCCATTCAGCCCCTCGAGCCTGTTACACAGGAACAGGAGGAGGCCCATTCAGCCCCTCGAGCTTGTTACACAGGAACAAGAGGAGGCCCATTCAGCCCCTCGAGCCTGTTACACAGGAACAGGAGGAGGCCCATTCAGCCTCTCGAACCTGCTACACAGGAACAGGAGGTGGCCCATTCAGCCCCTCGGGCCTGTTACACAGGAACAGGAGGAGGCCCATTCAGCCCCTCGGGCCTTACACAGGAACAGGAGGAGGCCCATTCAGCCCCTCGGGCCTGTTACATTAGGAACAGGAGGAGGCCCATTCAGCCTCTCGGGCCTGTTACATTAGGAACAGGAGGAGGCCCATTCAGCCCCTCGGGCCTGTTACATTAGCTACAGGAGGAGGCCATTTAGCCCCTCAAGCCTGTTACACAGGAACAGGAGGAGGCCCATTTAGCCCCTCGAGCCTGTTACACAGGAACAGGAGGAGGCCATTCAACCCCTCGGGCCTGTTACACGGGAACAGGAGGAGGCCCATTCAGCCCCTCGGGCCTGTTACACAGGAACAGGAGGCCCATTCAGCCCCTCGGGCCTGTTACACAGGAACAGGAGGAGGCCATTCAGCCCCTCGAGCCTGTTACACAGGAACAGGAGGAGGCCCATTCGGCCCCTCGGGCCTGTTACACAGGAACAGGAGGAGGCCCATTCAGCCTCTCGGGCCTGTTACATTAGGAACAGGAGGAGGCCCATTCAGCCCCTCGGGCCTGTTACATTAGCTACAGGAGGAGGCCATTTAGCCCCTCAAGCCTGTTACACAGGAACAGGAGGAGGCCCATTTAGCCCCTCGAGCCTGTTACACAGGAACAGGAGGAGGCCATTCAACCCCTCGGGCCTGTTACACGGGAACAGGAGGAGGCCCATTCAGCCCCTCGGGCCTGTTACACAGGAACAGGAGGCCCATTCAGCCCCTCGGGCCTGTTACACAGGAACAGGAGGAGGCCATTCAGCCCCTCGGGCCTGTTACACAGGAACAGGAGGAGGCCCATTCAGCCCCTCGGGCCTGTTACACAGGAACAGGAGGCCCATTCAGCCCCTCGGGCCTGTTACACAGGAACAGGAGGAGGCCATTCAGCCCCTCGGGCCTGTTACACAGGCTTGCTGACATCACCCTGAAGGTGAGACTCTCTTTCAAAGGGGTCCCTAATGGGGAGACTCTCTATACATTCCCCTATCACGGACGCGACCCGCTCATTTAATCCCCTCCCACAGCCCGTTTAAAATCGAAACAAAGATATCGGCTTGACAATACCGGCTCTCGGGTTAACCTTTCCACTCCAACAGGACAGAGGGGATTTCGAAACGCTCGCCAGTTCGAAACCCACGGGAAAATTTCAACACCATCAGAAATAAATCGAAACGTACAAAATTCTGACAGGGCTTGACAGGGTAGATGCAGTGAGGGTGTTTCCCCCCGGGCTGGGGAGTCTAGAACCAGGGGGTCACACAGTCTCAGGATAAGGGCTCGGCCATTGAGGACTGAGATGAGGAGGAATTTCTTCACTCAGAGGGAGGTGAATCTTTGGAATTCTCTGCCCCAGAGGGCTGTGGAGGCTCAGTCGTTGAGTATATTCAAGGCTGAGATCGATAGGTTTTTGGATGTTAAGGGAATCGAGGGATTGGGCGGGAAAGTGGAGTTAAGGTCGAAGATCAGCCGTGATCTTATTGAATGGCGGAGCAGGCTCGAGGGGCCGAATGGCTGACTCCTGCTCCTAATTCTTGTGTTCTTAAACAGCGAAAACTTGCATTTAGATAGCGCCCTTAACGCAGTAAAACCTCCCAAGGTGCTTCACACGAGCGATTATCAGACCAAATTTGACAACGAGCCCCATAAGGAGATATTAGGGACAGGCGACGGTCAAGGAGGTCGGTTTTTAAGGAGCGTCTTGAAGGAGGAGAGAGAGGCGGAGAGGTTTAGGGAGGGAGTTCCAGAGCTTGGAGCCCAGGCAGCTGAAGGCACGGCCACCGATGGTGGAGCGATGGAAATCGGGGGATGGGCAAGAGGCTAGAATTGGAGGAGTGCAGAGATCTCGGGAGGTTGTGGGGCTGGAGGAGGTTACAGAGATAGGGAGGGGTGTAGGGGTGGAGGAGGTTACAGAGATAGGGAGGGGTGTAGGGGCTGGAGGAGGTTACAGAGATAGGGAGGGGTGTAGGGGCTGGAGGAGGTTACAGAGATAGGGAGGGGTGTAGGGGCTGGAGGAGGTTACAGAGATAGGGAGGGGTGTAGGGGCTGGAGGAGGTTCCAGAGATAGGGAGGTGTGTAGGGAATGGAGGAGGTTACAGAGATAGGGAGGGGTGTAGGGGCTGGAGGAGGTTACAGAGATAGGGAGGGGTGTAGGGGCTGGAGGAGGTTACAGAGATAGGGAGGGGTGTAGGGGCTGGAGGAGGTTACAGAGATAGGGAGGGGTGTAGGGGCTGGAGGAGGTTACAGAGATAGGGAGGGGTGTAGGGCTGGAGGAGGTTACAGAGATAGGGAGGGGTGTAGGGGCTGGAGGAGGTTCCAGAGATAGGGAGGGGGGTAGGGCTGGAGGAGGTTCCAGAGATAGGGAGGTGTGTAGGGAATGGAGGAGGTTACAGAGATAGGGAGGGGTGTATGGAATGGAGGAGGTTACAGAGATAGGGAGGGGTGTGGGTGCTGGAGGAGGTTACAGAGATAGGGAGGGGTGTGGGGGCTGGAGGGGGTTACAGAGATAGGGAGGGGTGTGGGGGCTGGAGGGGGTTACAGAGATAGGGAGGGGTGTGGGGGCAGGAGGGGGTTACAGAGATAGGTAGGGGTGTGGGTGCTGGAGGAGGTTACAGAGATAGGGAGGGAGGAGTGAGGAGGACACGGGGCGGAGGGAGTTTTGGAGGAGCTGAAGGTTGCGGAGATTGGGAGATGGGTCGGTCTGTCTAGGGGAACAGTGGACTATTCTAACCGGTGTGTGGCGATGGGGGGGGGGGGGGGTGTGGAATTGGGGCAGGACGGAGGTGCGAAGTTCGTGGGGCGAGTTTGCCGCGCGCTGGAACTGCCCCCCACCCCGAACAGTGCGGCCCCCCCGCCTCCGATCTCCGTCTGCCCACCCTGCCCCGAGATACCTCCTTCCTCTTGACGTTGGTGACCCCACCTTGAACTGGACGGACGAGGCGATGTTCGGTCCCATTCCAAGCGCTCGCGGTCCTTCCGAGACAGCGGAGAAGTGTGGGGGGAGGGCTGGGGGCGGGGGGCGGGGGCACGCTGCTGAGGGGGGGCTCCTGTCTAGACGACCCCCGGAGCCTCACCTTCCTCCCGTAAGCGACGGTACGTCTGTGGCTGGCCGCGATCCGGTTGCAAGTGTTGCCGAGGTCTCTCTCCCTCCCTCCTCCCACCATCCCTCGTTTCCAGTCCCTCCAGCTGTACCTGACACCCCTCACCTCAAACGGACCGGTGCGTTTGTCAGCTTGACAGAGAGAGATCCCCACTCGAGCCACGAGCTCAGCAACACGGCCGTCCCAGACTTAAAGTGACACTCCCTCTCTCCGAAACCCCCCCCGCTGCCCCCCACTCCTCCGTCATCTGTGTCCACACAGCGTCAGGACCAATCTTTGTTAGTTACACAGTCACATTCCAGCAAAGATGTGACCGCACCATGCTCAGGGGGTGATGGGTGAGTGGGACATGGGGGCAGCGAGCACAGGGGGTGATGGGTGACCGGGACTCGGTGCGAGTTAGGACACGGGGGCAGTGAGCACAGGGGGTGATGGGTGAGCGGGACTCGGTGCGAGTTAGGACACAGGGCAGTGAGCACAGGGGGTGATGGGTGAGCGGGACTGGGTGTGAGTTAGGACACGGGACAGTGAGCACAGGGGGTGATGGGTGAGTGGGACTCGGTGCGAGTTAGGACACGGGGCAGCGAGCACAGGGGGTGATGGGTGAGCGGGACTCGGTGCGAGTTAGGACACAGGGCAGTGAGCACAGGGGGTGATGGGTGAGTGGGACTCGGTGCGAGTTAGGACACGGGGCAGCGAGCACAGGGGGTGATGGGTGAGTGGGACTCGGTGCGAGTTAGGACACGGGGCAGCGAGCACAGGGGGTGATGGGTGAGCGGGACTCGGTGCGAGTTAGGACACGGGGCAGTGAGCACAGGGAGTGATGGGTGAGCGGGACTCGGTGTGAGTTAGGACACGGGGTCAGCGAGCACAGTGGGTGATGGGTGAACGGGACTCGGTGCGAGTTAGGACACGGGGTCAGCGAGCACAGGGGGCGATGGGTGAGCGGGACTCGGTGCGAGTTAGGACACGGGGCAGCGAGCACAGGGGGTGATGGGTGAGCGGGACTCGGTGCGAGTTAGGACACGGGGCAGTGAGCACAGGGGGTGATGGGTGAGCGGGACTCGGTGTGAGTTAGGAAACGGGGGCAGTGAGCACAGGTGGTGATGGGTGAGTGGGACTCGGTGCGAGTTAGGACACGGGGCAGTGAGCACGGGGTGATGGGTGAGCGGGACTCGGTGCGAGTTAGGAAACGGGGGCAGCGAGCACAGGGGGTGATGGGTGAGTGGGACTCGGTGCGAGTTAGGACACGGGGCAGCGAGCACAGGGGGTGATGGGTGAGCGGGACTCAGTGCGAGTTAGGACACGGGGCAGCGAGCACAGGGGGTGATGGGTGAGCGGGACTCGGTGCGAGTTAGGACACGGGGCAGCGAGCACAGGGGGTGATGGGTGAGCGGGACTCGGTGCGAGTTAGGACACGGGGCAGCGAGCACAGGGGGTGATGGGTGAGCGGAACTGGGTGCGAGTTAGGACATGGGGCAGCGAGCACAGGGGGTGATGGGTGAGCGGGACTCGGTGCGAGTTAGGACACGGGGCTGCGAGCACAGGGGGTGATGGGTGAGCGGGACTCGGTGCGAGTTAGGACACGGGGGCAGCGAGCACAGGGGGCGATGGGTGAGCGGGACTCGGTGCGAGTTAGGACACGGGGCAGTGAGCACAGGGGGTGATGAGTGAGCGGGACTTGGTGCGAGTTAGGACACGGGGGCAGCGAGCACAGGGGGTGATGGGTGAGCGGGACTCGGTGCGAGTTAGGACACGGGGGCAGCGAGCACAGGGGGTGATGGGTGAACGGGACTCGGTGCGAGATAGGACACGGGGGCAGCGAGCACAGAGGGTGATGGGTGAGTGGGACTCGGTGCGAGTTAGGACACGGGGCAGCGAGCACAGGGGGCGATGGGTGAGCGGGACTCAGTGCGAGTTAGGACACGGGGGCAGCGAGCACAAGAGGTGATGGGTGAGCAGGACTCGGTGCGAGTTAGGACATGGGGCAGCGAGCACAGGGGGTGATGGGTGAGTGGGACTCGGTGCGAGTTAGGACACGGGGGCAGCGAGCACAGGGGGTGATGGGTGAGCGGGACTCGGTGCGAGTTAGGACACGGGGCAGCGAGCACAGGGGGTGATGGGTGAGCGGGACTCGGTGCGAGTTAGGACACGGGGCAGCGAGCTCAGGGGGTGATGGGTGAGCGGGACTCGGTGCGAGTTAGGACACGGGGCAGTGAGCTCAGGGGGTGATGGGTGAGCGGGACTGGGTGCGAGTTAGGACACGGGGCAGCGAGCTCAGGGGGTGATGGGTGAGCGGGACTGGGTGCGAGTTAGGACACGGGGCAGGGAGCACAGGGGGTGATGGGTAAGTGGGACTCGGTGCGAGTTAGGACACGGGGCAGTGAGCACGGGGTGATGGGTGAGCGGGACTCGGTGCGAGTTAGGACATGGGGCAGTGAGCACAGGGGGTGATGGGTGAGCGGGACTCGGTGCGAGTTAGGACACGGGGCAGCGAGCACAGGGGGTGATGGGTGAGCGGGACTCGGTGCGAGTTAGGACACGGGGCAGCGAGCACAGGGGGTGATGGGTGAGCGGGACTCGGTGCGAGTTAGGACACGGGGCAGCGAGCACAGGGGGTGATGGGTGAGCGGGACTCGGTGCGAGTTAGGACACGGGGCAGTGAGCACAGGGGGTGATGGGTGAGCGGGACTGGGTGCGAGTGAGGACACGGGGCAGTGAGCACAGGGGGTGATGGGTGAGCGGGACTCGGTGCGAGTTAGGACAAGGGGCAGTGAGCTCAGGGGGTGATGGGTGAGCGGGACTCGGTGCGAGTTAGGACACGGGGCAGTGAGCTCAGGGGGCGATGGGTGAGCGGGACTCGGTGCGAGTTAGGACACGGGGGCAGCGAGCACAGGGGGTGATGGGTGAGTGGGACTCGGTGCGAGTTAGGACACGGGGCAGTGAGCACGGGGTGATGGATGAGCGGGACTCGGTGCGAGTTAGGACACGGGGGCAGCGAGCACAGGGGGTGATGGGTGAGCGGGACTCGGTGCGAGTTAGGACACGGGGCAGCGAGCACAGGGGGTGATGGGTGAGCGGGACTCGGTGCGAGTTAGGACACGGGGCAGCGAGCACAGGGGGTGATGGGTGAGCGGGACTCGGTGCGAGTTAGGACACGGGGCAGTGAGCACAGGGGGTGATGGGTGAGCGGGACTGGGTGCGAGTGAGGACACGGGGCAGTGAGCACAGGGGGTGATGGGTGAGCAGGACTCGGTGCGAGTTAGGACACGGGGCAGTGAGCACAGGGGGTGATGGGTGAGCGGGACTCGGTGCGAGTTAGGACACCGGGCAGCGAGCACAGGGGGTGATGGGTGAGCGGGACTCGGTGCGAGTTAGGACACGGGGGCAGCGAGCACAGGGGGTGATGGGTGAGCGGGACTCGGTGCGAGTTAGGACACGGGGCAGTGAGCACAGGGGGTGATGGGTGAGCGGGACTGGGTGCGAGTTAGGACACGGGGCAGAGAGCACAGGGGTGATGGGTGAGCGGGACTGGGTGCGAGTTAGGACACGGGGCAGCGAGCACCGGGGGTGATGCGTGAGCGGGACTCGGTGCGAGTTAGGACACGGGGCAGCGAGCACAGGGGGTGATGGGTGAGCGGGACTCGGTGCGAGTTAGGACACGGGGGCAGCGAGCACAGGGGGTGATGGGTGAGTGGGACTCGGTGCGAGTTAGGACACAGGGCAGCGAGCACAGGGGGCGATGTGTGAGCGGGACTCGGTGCGAGTTAGGACACGGGGCAGCGAGCACAGGGGGTGATGGGTGAGCGGGACTCGGTGCGAGTTAGGACACGGGGCAGCGAGCACAGTGGGTGATGGGTGAGCGGGACTCGGTGTGAGTTAGGACACGGGGCAGCGAGCACAGGGGGTGATGGGTGAGCGGGACTCGGTGCGAGTTAGGACACGGGGGCAGCGAGCACAGGGGGTGATGGGTGAGTGGGACTCGGTGCGAGTTAGGACACGGGGGCAGCGAGCACAGGGGGTGATGGGTGAGTGGGACTCGGTGCGAGTTAGGACACAGGGCAGCGAGCACAGGGGGCGATGTGTGAGCGGGACTCGGTGCGAGTTAGGACACGGTGACACAGAGTTAAGGAAATGTTTTTGCTGACGACCAGCGAGAGCTGTCAGCTACAGGCAACTGGCTCACTGTCAGAAACAGCTGATGGCCAGTTAACCCCGACAAGACCTTCGTGAACATCGCCGTCCCGAATCAATCGAGAGCCGGTAACTGTGCTCACACCTCCCCTCCGTAAACTCCCACTCACCCATCACCCCCTGTGCTCGCTGACCTACATTGGCTCCTGGTTAAGCAACGCCTCAATTTCAAAATTCTCATCCTTGTTTACAAATCCCTCCATGGCCCTCGCACCCTCCCTATCTCTGTAACCTCCTCCAGCCCCACAACCCCTCCCTATCTCTGTAACCTCCTCCAGCCCCACAACCCCTCCCTATCTCTGTAAACTCCTCCAGCCCCTACACCCCTCCCTATCTCTGTAACCTCCTCCAGCCCCTACACCCCTCCCTATCTCTGTAACCTCCTCCAGCCCCTACACCCCTCCCTATCTCTGTAACCTCCTCCAGCCCCTACACCCCTCCCTATCTCTGTAACCTCCTCCAGCCCCTACACCCCTCCCTATCTCTGTAACCTCCTCCAGCCCCTACACCCCTCCCTATCTCTGCAACCTCCTCCAGCCCTACACCCCTCCCTATCTCTGTAACCTCCTCCAGCCCCTACACCCCTCCCTATCTCTGTAACCTCCTCCAGCCCCTACACCCCTCCCTATCTCTGCAACCTCCTCCAGCCCTACACCCCTCCCTATCTCTGTAACCTCCTCCAGCCCCTACACCCCTCCCTATCTCTGCAACCTCCTCCAGCCCTACACCCCTCCCTATCTCTGTAACCTCCTCCAGCCCCTACACCCCTCCCTATCTCTGCAACCTCCTCCAGCCCTACACCCCTCCCTATCTCTGTAACCTCCTCCAGCCCTACACCCCTCCCTATCTCTGTAACCTCCTCCAGCCCCTACACCCCTCCCTATCTCTGCAACCTCCTACAGCCCCTACACCCCTCCCTATCTCTGTAACCTCCTCCAATTCTGCCCTCCTGAGCATTCCCCACTCCCATCGCTCCACCATCGGTGGCCGTGCCTTCAGCTGCCTGGGCCCCAAGCTCTGGAACTCCCTCCCTAAACCTCTCCACCTCCTTTAAGACGCTCCTTAAAACCGACCTCTCTGACCCAGCTTTCGGCCAATGCACCCCACCCCGCCTTGCCCTGTCCCACAACGATATAATTCCCAGATTGACGGTCGGTGAGCTATGCGACCACGGGGGTCGCCACGGCTGAGCCCAAGGGGTGGTCGCCGGGCCAAAATGTGGGCAGCGAGGGAACCGTGGTTATTACTTCACCCTGCCCTCACAAGCCGAGGGCACTGAGGCAAACCGTAGCCCTCCCTTGCCCAATCCAGCATCGGGAGGGGCCGAGATCAGCTCAAAGCCAGTTGGGAAGGGTGCGTCGGAACCCGATCGTTATCCAGTAACCCCTGCATGTGGTCACAGGGACGGGAGAGCGGGGGTGGGTGGGTAGAGGGTTTGAGAGTGATTCCCCACACAGTCGAAGAGCCAGGAGACTCTCGATGACTCAGTTGACACATGAAGAATGGGTTGTTGGGTGTGGTGGCAGTCGGCGGGCATCAGCTGCCCACTCTGAGGAGAGTGGACCGAATTGCGCCAAGGTCGAGAAGGGGCAAAACTGGAAGTAGAAAGCAGCGACAGCAATGACAGAGAAGTGAAGCATTTATATAGCACCTTTCACACCCACTGGACTTCCCGAAGCACCTCACAGCCCATTGAAGTACTTTTGGAGTGCGCTCACTGTTGTATTGTGGGAAACGCGGCAGCTCAATTTGCGCACAGCAAGCTCCCACACACAGCGATGTGATAATGACCCGGAGCATCTGTTTTAGTGATGTTGGTTGAGGGATAAATATTGGCCCCAGGACACCGGGGAGAACTCCCCCTGCTCTTCTTCCAATCGTGGCCCCGGGATCTTTTACATCCACCCGAGAGGGCAGACGGGGCCTCGGTTTAACATCTCATCCGAAAGATGACCCCTCCGGCAGTGCGGCGCTCCCTCAGTACCGCCCCTCCGACAGTGCGGCGCTCCCTCAATACTGCCCCTCTGACAGTGCGGCGCTCCCTCAGTACTGCCCCTCTGACAGTGCGGCGCTCCCTCAGTACCGCCCCTCCGACAGTACGGCACTCCCTCAGTACCGCCCCTCCGACAGTGCGGCGCTCCCTCAGTACCGCCCCTCCGACAGTGCGGCGCTCCCTCAGTACCGCCCCTCCGACAGTGCGGCGCTCCCTCAGTACCGCCCCTCCGACAGTGCAGCACTCGCTCAGTACTGCCCCTCCGACAGTGCGGCACTCCCTCAGTACCGCCCCTCCGACAGTGCGGCGCTCCCTCAGTACTGCCCCTCCGACAGCGCAGTACGGTGCTCCCTCAGCACTGCCCCTCCGACAGCGCAGTACGGCGCTCCCTCGATTGTGGGGGGCTGTCTATGACCATAGTGGCGGTAATGGGCCGCACGGAGCCGCGGAATATTTAGCCCCCCGAGACGAGGAGGCGTTTATCCGCTCGGTGAGCGACTGGGATCGTGGAGTAGGCGGCCCTCGAACGTTCGGGGAACCGGGTTGCCTCATTAATGCTCAAGGTGCGTTGGCTCGGCACGTCACGGGGTGGGGAACAGGGACAGGAAATACGCGGGAGGGGTTTGTGGTGTGGGGGGGAACATGGGGGTACGTGTGAGTGCTCTTGCACGGGTCAGTCACGGGGCGCGATCGCGTCTCGTGGCCTCCTGCTGTGCCCTGTCACCTTGCACCCTTGTCATCCTCGCTACTCCCGAGGGGGGGGCGGTGCTGAGGCCAACTCAAGCTTACTCACCCCACGCTCCCCCTGCCTCGCTCGCCCCCACCCACCTCGGCACAGACTGGGGTCAGGTGGACATGTCCTCTGTTTCAGTTTCGTGCGGTGTCCCTTTAATTAAAGGGGGTGGAGAGGACGCTGTGATGTGTCACGGTTGGGTCGAGCGACCGGGGTGGGTCAGGGTGGTCCTGAGAGCGGGGAGGGGAGAACAGACGAATTTTATCGCGCGGGGGCCCAAATCAAATGTCTCCCCCTTGCCCTGTTACAGTTCGTCTTCAGGTGCAGTTATAGTTCGGCACAGGCAGGTGGCAGCAAAGATCTGATTCAGTCACCAACCAACGTTGCATGGAGTCCCATCACACACTCCCAGGGCAGGTACAGGGGGTTAGATACAGAGTAAAGCTCCCTCTACACTGTCCCATCAAACACTCCCAGGGCAGGTACAGGGGGTTAGATACAGAGTAAAGCTCCCTCTACACTGTCCCATCAAACACTCCCAGGGCAGGTACAGCACGGGGTTAGATACAGAGTAAAGCTCCCTCTACACTGTCCCATCAAACACTCCCAGGGCAGGTACAGGGGGTTAGATACAGAGTAAAGCTCCCTCTACACTGTACCATCAAACACTCCCAGGGCAGGTACAGGGGTTAGATACAGAGTAAAGCTCCCTCTGCACTGTCCCATCAAACACTCCCAGGGCAGGTACAGCACGGGGTTAGATACAGAGTAAAGCTCCCTCTACACTGTCCCATCAAACACTCCCAGGGCAGGTACAGCACGGGGTTAGATACAGAGTAAAGCTCCCTCTACACTGTCCCATCAAACACTCCCAGGGCAGGTACAGCACGGGGTTAGATACAGAGTAAAGCTCCCTCTACACTGTCCCATCAAACACTCCCAGGGCAGGTACAGGGGGTTAGATACAGAGTAAAGCTCCCTCTACACTGTCCCATCACACACTCCCAGGGCAGGTACAGCACGGGGTTAGATACAGAGTAAAGCTCCCTCTACACTGTCCCATCAAACACTCCCAGAGCAGGTACAGGGGGTTAGATACAGAGTAAAGCTCCCTCGACACTGTCCCATCAAACACTCCCAGGGCAGGTACAGCACGGGGTTAGATACAGAGTAAAGCTCCCTCTACATTGTCCCATCAAACACTGCCAGGGCAGGTACAGAAGGTTAGATACAGAGTAAAGCTCCCTCTACACTGTCCCATCAAACACTCCCAGGGCAGGTACAGAAGGTTAGATACAGAGTAAAGCTCCCTCGACACTGTCCCATCAAACACTCCCAGGGCAGGTACAGCACGGGGTTAGATACAGAGTAAAGCTCCCTCTACACTGTCCCATCAAACACTCCCAGGGCAGGTACAGCACGGGGTTAGATACAGAGTAAAGCTCCCTCTACACTGTCCCGCATTACCGTGTGGCTATGTGAATTATATTGCCGTGATGGTGCAACTCCCAATTTGGGGGCGTTCTCTGATGGTAAGACTACCATTAGAGGGAGCCCTATTTAATTATGATCGGTCTGGGGGAACCGCTTGTGGCAGGATCCCTGATTACAAAATCGGAGCCCCTGTTTAGCAGTCTGAAGTCTGAGCTTTGGTCACTTTAATGTATTTGCTGTGTGGGTTCTGTGCTTAAAAATTCATCGCAACACATTGCTGTTAAGAACTAGTTGGTTTATTAGCAAAGGTTTAACAATCACACTACACATTACCGGATCATGCACCAGGCTCACAACCGCCTGCCCCATCGTGGATCCCCCGAACCCAACTGGCCGGGGTTTTATTGAACATCACGTGACTGGCTAAGCCCCTCCCCACTCAACAGCTCTACAACTATTTTTCGTTGAAACCACCAAGCAAGTGCCCCCTTATGAAAGGGGCCGCTAAAACCCGACAACGAAACACATTAACTTTAGACCAGCAACTTAAATCAAATTAGAATTTGGTTGCCGGAGGGGTGACGATGCACTCCAGTCCCTCCGGCGCCCACCTCTCGCGGAAGGCCGCGAGCGTACCGGTGGACACCGCGTGCTCCGTCTCCAGGGACACCCCGGCTCGGATGTAACCTGCGGAAGAGAGGCAGGGAGTCGGGCTGAACGACCCCCACCCTCGACCGCCTGCTGCCTGGACCGGCTGATGGCCCCCTTGGCCAGGCCCCAGGAGCAGGCCCCACGAGGAGGCCCTCGGACCTGCCCGCCCCCCTCTACACAGGGGGCCCAAAGAACTCTGCCAACCTCCTAGCATACTCACAGGGTTCATACATTACACCCTGGGACTGGGGTCTGGGGTCTGGGTCTTGCCTGCGTGCAGTTTTGGTTTCCATATTTACGAAAGGAGATACTCGCTTTGGAGGCAGTTCAGAGAAGGTTCACTCGGTTGATTCCGGAGATGAGGGGAGTTGACTTATGAGGAAAGGTTGAGGAGGTTGGGCCTCTACTCATTGGAATTCAGAAGAATGAGAGGTGATCTTATCGAAACGTATCAGATTATGAGGGGGGCTCGACAAGGTGGATGCAGAGAGGATGTTTCCACTGATGGGGGAGACTAGAACTAGGGGGGCACGGTCTTAGAATAAGGGGCCGCCCATTTAAAACTGAGATGAGGAGAAATTTCTTCTCTCAGAGGATTGTAAATCTGTGGAATTCTCTGCCCCAGAGAGCTGTGGAGGCCGGGACATTGAATATATTTAAGGTGGAGATAAACAGATTTTTGAGCGATAAGGGAGTGACGGGTTATGGGGAGCGGGCGGGGAAGTGGAGCTGAGTCCATGATCGGATCAGCCATGATCGTGTTAAATGGCGGAGCAGGCTCGAGGGGCCGAATGGCCGACTCCTGCTCCCGTTTCATGAGTACGGGGCCTGGGGTCTTGCCGTGGGTGTGGGAGACTGGTGGTAGGCTTTGGGCCGAGTGCAGTGAAGGGAGAGAGACTTCAATCAGGGACACAGACACCAACCACTTCACTGGGTCTCTCTGAACTCAGATTAAACATTGCAAACAAATCCACAGATGTTGTTTTATTGTCCTGTCATCAGCTGCTGCTTAAGAAGCTTAATCAGTTTACAAACCACAAGGTCAGCCCTCAGCATTTCATTAGCACCAGATTGTTTATTGACGGCTTTAGAACCGCTGCTCCGCCCCCACAGATTTCCCTTCCCATTCCCTCTGCACTGTCCCAAGTTTGTGCTCGAAGTGAGTGGGATACACTGGGAATTTCTAACTTTTTTCATTCAGACAGTCAGTGGCCGAATCAAACACTCCCAGGGCAGGTACAGGGGGTTAGATACAGAGTAAAGCTCCCTCTACACTGTCCCATCAAACACTCCCAGGGCAGGTACAGCACGGGGTTAGATACAGAGTAAAGCTCCCTCTACACTGTCCCATCAAACACTCCCAGGGCAGGTACAGCACGGGGTTAGATACAGAGTAAAGCTCCCTCTACACTGTCCCATCAAACACTCCCAGGGCAGGTACAGCACGGGGTTAGATACAGAGTAAAGCTCCCTCTACACTGTCCCATCAAACACTCCCAGGGCAGGTACAGGGGGTTAGATGCAGAGTAAAGCTCCCTCTACACTGTCCCATCAAACACTCCCAGGGCAGGTACAGGGGGTTAGATACAGAGTAAAGCTCCCACTACACTGTCCCATCAAACACTCCCAGGGCAGGTACAGGGGGTTAGATACAGAGTAAAGCTCCCTCTACACTGTCCCATCAAACACTCCCAGGGCAGGTACAGCACAGGGTTAGATACAGAGTAAAGCTCCCTCTACACTGTCCCATCAAACACTCCCAGGGCAGGTACAGCACAGGGTTAGATACAGAGTAAAGCTCCCTCTACACTGTCCCATCAAACACTCCCAGGGCAGGTACAGGGGGTTAGATACAGAGTAAAGCTCCCTCTACACTGTCCCATCAAACACTCCCAGGGCAGGTGCAGCACGGGGTTAGATACAGAGTAAAGCTCCCTCTACACTGTCCCCATCAAACACTCCCAGGGCAGGTACAGGGGGTTAGATACAGAGTAAAGCTCCCTCTACACTGTCCCATCACACACTCCCAGGGCAGGTACACGGGGTTAGATACAGAGTAAAGCTCCCTCTACACTGTCCCATCACACACTCCCAGGAGCTGACGCTGAGACACACACAGACCATGCAGTACCAGACGAGAGCAGATCGACCGGTACCTGTTAACGTGTGTGACCCGTGATGCCGACTCTGATATCACAAGACTCTGTGGAACATCTTACGAAAAGCTGCACTCGATAACCAGCCTGAAATATATCGTCCTTGCCTGGGCATTTTTTGCAGTGAAACTTGAAATCCTTTCGAGCAAGGATGATATAAAACGCCTTTGAATTTGGAGGTGCCAGAGCGTGTCACCAACATCACAAAGTGACCCATTTATCTGACACGACAACATGATGGCATCTATTCATTCATCCTACTTAGGTGTCAGGTCTGGCTCAGTGGGTCTCTCTCTCTCTCCCTCTCTTTCGTCTCAGAGTCAGGAGGTCGTGGGTTCGAGTCCCACTCCTGAGACTTGAGCACAAATTCCAGGCCGACACTCCCAGTGCAGTACTGAGGGAGCGCCGCACTGTCGGAGGGGCAGTACTGAGGGAACCCCGCACTGTCGGAGGGGCGGTACTGACGGAGCGCCGCACTGTCAGAGGGGCAGTACTGAGGGAACCCCACACTGTCGGAGGGGCGGTACTGAGGGAGAGCCGCACTGTCGGAGGGGCAGTACTGAGGGAGCGCCGCACTGTCGGAGGGGCAGTACTGAGGGAGCGCCGCACTGTCGGAGGGGCAGTACTGAGGGAGTGCCGCACTGTCGGAGGGGCAGTACTGAGGGAGCGCCGCACTGTCAGAGGGGCAGTACTGAGGGAGTGCCGCACTGTCGGAGGGGCAGTACTGAGGGAGCGCCGCACTGTCGGAGGGGCGGTACTGAGGGAGCGCCGTACTGTCAGAGGGGCAGTACTGAGGGAGTGCCGCACTGCGCTGTCGGAGGGGCAGTACTGAGGGAGTGCCGCACTGTCGGAGGGGCAGTACTAAGGGAGCGCCGCACTGTCAGAGGGGCAGTACTGAGGGAGCGCCGTACTGTCGGAGGGGCGGTACTGAGGGAGCGCCGTACTGTCAGAGGGGCAGTACTGAGGGAGTGCCGTACTGCGCTGTCCGAGGGGCAGTACTGAGGGAGCGCCGCACTGTCGGAGGGGCAGTACTGAGGGAGCGCCGCACTGTCGGAGGGGCCGTCTTTCGGATGAGACGTTAAACCGAGGCCCCGTCTGCCCTCTCGGATGGATGTAAAAGATCCCGGGGCCACTATTGGAAGAAGAGCAGGGGGAGTTCTCCCCGGTGTCCTGGGGCCAATATTTATCCCTCAACCAACATCACTAAAACAGATGATCCGGGTCATTATCACATTGCTGTTTGTGGGAGCTTGCTGTGCGCAAATTGAGCTGCCGCGTTTCCCACAATACAACAGTGGCCGCACTGCAAAAGTACTTCATTGGCTGCAAAGCGCTTTGGGATGTCCTCAGGAGCCGCAGAAACACGAGTTCGGTCTTGGTTTCTGTCTCTGTGATCCTGGTTGAAGCCTTGGGCCTGTGTAACCCAGGAGGGGGGCCGAGGGGCGGAACAGAATGAGTTTGATATTAAAAAAGGCAAAGATTTTTCCAGTGATGATTAGCGTCGAGCGCCCGACTCCTAATTGCCCGCTGGGGAATGGGCTTCCTGTTTTTCCACCTCTCAAGGTTCTGGGGAGACGACAACAGCCATCGGGAAGGGCCTGAGGGACTCGCCGTCACCACGGCAACCCAGAGCCTAAGCTGCTCGAGCAACAGCGCTCAGCTAATCGAGGCCAGGATGTGCTCGGGCCTACTTTAAGGCCGTCGCCGTGGCGATTAGCGGAGTTTTCTTCCTCCCCCTCCCTCCACACCACAAACGGTGACCCCCCCCTTGACCCTTGGTACACCCCCCCCCCACTTCCCCACTCCGGTTCCCAGCGACACCCCGCCTTTGTCACCGTGGCGATGCGGTGTAAGTACAGGCTGGGAAAGGCCTGGTGCCAGGTCTGTGGTTCTGAGATCCCCCCCCCGTCCCGCCTCCCGTCTCCCTGGCAACCGTCCGTGCAAGGCGGGTATTCGACTGTGGGAGCTGGTGCCGATAAAACCCGCTCCCCTCCCCCTCTCCCATGACCACGCCCTTCCCCCCATCCTCCCATCCCACCACCCCATCCCCTCCCCCCCCCTTACACGACCCCGCCCCTCTCCCCCTCCCACGACCCCTCCCTCATGTGCCAGCCGTCATTCGGAGGTTGACGTTAAACCCAAGACCTCCGCGGGCGGGACGGGAAAAGTTCCCGAGGAGCAGGGGGTGGGGGGGGGGAGGAGAGAGAGGGGGTAGTACTCCCCCTCCCCCTCGCCCCCGCCCCCCTCGGTGTCCTGAGGCCTATAATCTATGCACACTGTGAGTATGTTCACAGGTTTGTCGAACTGGTCAAACAGGTCCAGGCAGCGGGCAGGTCCGAGGGCCTCCTCGTGGGGCCTGCTCCTGGGCCTGGCCAAGGGGGCCATCAGCCGGTCCAGGCAGCGGGCGGTCGAGGGGGTCGTTCAGCCCGACTGCCTGCCTCTCTTCTGCGGGTACACCCGAGCCAGGGTGTCCCTGGAGACGGAGCACGTGGTGTCCACCGGTATGCTCGCGGCCTTCCGCGAGAGGTGAGCGCCGGAGGGACTGGAGTGCATCATCACCCCCGGCAACCAAACTCTAATTTGATTGGTTTAACGTCCAAAGTTTAATTTGTTCATTTGTCGGTTCAAGTGCCCCAATAACAAGGGGGGACGGGGGCGCGGGGCACTTGATTTATAGTTTTACATGAAAATAGTTGTGGAGCTGTTGAGTGGGGAGGGGCTTAGCCAGTCACGTGATGTTCACAAGACTCAATAAAACCCCGGCCAGTTGGGTTCGGGAGATCCACGATGGGGCAGGCGGT
>NW_027251765.1:0-37413 GCF_044704955.1 Pristiophorus japonicus | reverse complement strand
CCCATCCTACACTCAAATCCCCTCGCTATGAAGGCCAACATGCCATTTGCCTTCTTCACCGCCTGCTGTACATGCATGCCAACTTTCAATGACTGATGTACCATGACACCCAGGTCTCGTTGCACCTCCCCTTTTCCTAATCTGCCACCATTCAGATAATATTGTGCCTTCGTGTTTTTGCCACCAAAGTGAATAACCTCACATTTATCCACATTATACTGCATCTGCCATGAGTTTGCCCACTCACCTAACCTGTCCAAGTCACCCTGCAGCCTCTTAGCGTCCTCATCACAACTCACACCGCCACCCAGCTTAGTGTCATCTGCAAACTTGGAGATATTACACTCAATTCCTTCATCTAAATCATTAATGTATATTGTAAATAGCTGGGGTCCCAGCACTGAGCCCTGCGGCACCCCACTAGTCACTGCCTGCCATTCTGAAAAGGACCCGTTTATCCCGACTCTCTGCTTCCTGTCTGCCAACCAGTTCTCTATCCACGTCAGTACATTACCCCCAATACCATGTGCTTTAATTTTGCACACTAATCTCTTGTGTGGGACCTTGTCAAAAGCCTTTTGAAAGTCCAAATACACCATATCCACTGCTTCTCCCTTGTCCACTCTACCAGTTACATCCACAAAAAATTCTAGAAGATTTGTCAAGCATGATTTCCCTTTCACAAATCCATGCTGACTTGGACCGATCCTGTCATAAGAACATAGGAACATAAGAATTAGGAACAGGAGTAGGCCATCTAGCCCCTCGAGCCTGCTCCGCCATTCAAAAAGATCATGGCTGATCTGGCCGTGGACTCAGCTCCACTTACCCGCCCGCTCCCCGTAACCCTTAATTCCCTTATTGGTTAAAAATCTATCTATCTGTGATTTGAATACATTCAATGAGCTAGCCTCAACTGCTTCCTTGGGCAGACAATTTCACAGATTCACAACCCTCTGGGAGAAGAAATTCCTTCTCAACTCGGTTTTAAATTGGCTCCCCCGTATTTTGAGACTGTGCCCCCTAGTTCTAGTCTCTCCGACCAGTGGAAACAACCTCTCTGCCTCTATCTTGTCTATCCCTTTCATTATTTTAAATGTTTCTATAAGATCACCCCTCATCCTTCTGAACTCCAACGAGTAAAGACCCAGTCTACTCAATCTATCATCATAAGGTAACCCCCTCATCTCCGGAATCAGCCTAGTGAATCGTCTCTGTACCCCATCCAAAGCTAGTATATCCTTCCTTAAGTAAGGTGACCAAAACTGCACACAGTACTCCAGGTGTGGCCTCACCAATACCCTGTATAGTTGCAGCAGGACCGCCCTGCTTTTGTACTCCATCCCTCTCGCAATGAAGGCCAACATTCCATTCGCCTTCCTGATTACCTGCTGCACCTGCAAACTAACTTTTTGGGATTCATGCACAAGGACTCCCAGGTCCCTCTGCACCGTAGCATGTTGTAATTTCTCCCCATTCAAATAATATTCCCTTTTACTGTTTTTTTTTCCAGGGTGGATGACCTCACATTTTCCAACATTGTATTCCATCTGCCAAACCTTAGCCCATTCGCTTAACCTATCTAAATCTCTTTGCAGCCTCTCTGTGTCCTCTACACAACCCGCTTTCCCACTAATCTTTGTGCCATCTGCAAATTTTGTTACACTACACTCTGTCCCCTCTTCCAGGTCATCTATGTATATTGTAAATGGTTGTAGTCCCAGCACCGATCCCTGTGGCACACCGCTAACCATCGATTTCCAACCCGAAAAGGACCCATTTATCCCGACTCTCTGCTTTCTGTTAGCCAGCCAATTATCAATCCATGCTAATACATTTTCTCTGACTCCGCGTACCTTTCTCTTCTGCAGTAACCTTTTGTGTGGCACCTTATCAAATGCCTTTTGGAAATCTAAATACACCACATCCATCGGTACACTTCTATCCACCATGCTCGTTATATCCTCAAAGAATTCCAATAAATTAGTTGAACATGATTTCCCCTTCATAAATCCATGTTGCATCTGCTTGATTGCATTATTCCTACCTAGATGTCCCGCTATTTCTTCCTTAATGATAGCTTCAAGCATTTTCCCCACTACAGATGTTAAACTAACCGGCCTATAGTTACCTGCCTTTTGTCTGCCCCCCTTTTTTAAACAGAGGCGTTACATTAGCTACTTTCCAATCCGCTGGTACCTCCCCAGAGTCCAGAGAATTTTGGTAGATTATAACGAATGCATCTGGTATAACTTCCGCCATCTCTTTTAATACCCTGGGATGCATTTCATCAGGACCAGGGGACTTGTCTACCTTGAGTCCCATTAGCCTGTCCAGCACTACCCCCCCTAGTGATAGTGATTGTCTCAAGGTCCTCCCTTCCCACATTCCCGTGACCAGCAATTTTTGGCATGGTTTTTGTGTCTTCCACTGTGAAGACCGAAGCAAAATAATTGTTTAAGGTCTCAGCCATTTCCTCATTTCCCATTATTAAATCCCCCTTCTCATCTTCTGAGGTACCAACATTTACTTTAGTCACTCTCTTCCGTTTTATATATCGGTAAAAGCTTTTACTATCTGTTTTTATGTTTTGCGCAAGTATACTTTCATAATCTATCTTTCCTTTCTTTCCACTTCTTTCCAAATGGGCTGCTATTTCATCTTTAATAATCGATTCCAACATTTTCCCCACTACCGATATCAGGCTAACCGGTCTATAATTACCCGTTTTCTCTCTCCCTCCTTTCTTAAAAAGTAGTGTTACATTAGCTACCCTCCAGTCCATAGGAACTGATCCGGAGTCGATAGACTGTTGGAAAATGATCACCAATTCATCCACTGTTTCTATGTTTCTATGTTTCTATGAAACTCTGCTCCAATGATATCATGAGATTCTGTCCCAGTGATAGTCTGAAGTTCCACCCCAGTGATATTGTAAAGTTCTAATCCAGTGACACCAGTAAGCTATGCTCTAATAATTTACTGCTCAACCATGATGTCCAAGTGCAATGTACCTAAGTTTGCTGACGATACAAAGCTAGATGGGACAGTAAGTTGTGGCGCGAACACAGAGTCTGCAAAGGGATATAGATAGACTAAGTGAATGGGCAGTAAGGTGGCAGATGGAGTATAATGTAGGGAAATGTGAAGTTAGTCACTTTGGTAGGAAGAATAGAAAAACAGAATATTTTTTAAATGGTGAGAAACTTTTAAATGTTTGTGTTCAACGAGATGTGGGTGACTTCGTGTAAGAAACACAAAAAGCTAGAATGAGGGACAGCAAGCAATAAGGAAGGCAAATGCATGTTGTCCTTTATTGCAAGGGGGTTGGAGTATGAGTAAGGAAGTCTTGCTACAATTGTACAGGGCCTTGGTGAGACCTGGAATACTGTGTATAGTTTTGGTCTCCTTACCCAAGGAAGGATATACTTGCCTTGGAGGCTGTACAACAGACGTTCACTAGATTGATTCCTAGGATGAGAGGGCTGTCTTATGATGAGAGATTGTGTAGAATGGGCCGATATTCCCTGGAGTTTAGAAGAATGAGAGGTGATCTCATTGAAACATACAAGATTCTGAAGGGGATTTACAGGACAGATGCTGAGAGGTTGTTTTCTCTGGCTGGAGTGTCTAAAACTCGGGGGCATAGTCTCAGGATAAGGGGTAGGCCACTTAATAGAGGCGAGGAGGAATTTCTTATGTCATGTTCTTAGGTTTTACATAATCTGCTCTGATTGTATCACTTTCTGGAAATATTATTGGCTGCTTGTAAGTACACGACAATTTTTCTTACCAGTGTCTAGTCTGGCAGAAGGTTGGCAGTGACTATTAAGTACTAACCTGCTTCTTTTTCGCTTCATCAAAAATTTAACTGCTGCTCAGTGCAGACACCAAGCGCTTTGTGAAGTAAAGATTTGAATTGTATTATGCATTTCTGTTACTTTTAAACACTTAATTATTAGTATCTTTTTACCCAGTAAGATCTATATAAAAACCTATACAACAATTATTTTCCTTCAAAAAAAATTAATATTTCATCAATGTTTGTGTTTCACATAAAAAAACAAGTTATTTTCAACTGTCAGCAAAAGAAAATGGGGATGGCATCTCGGCCATACCATTAACGGCCAAGGCCTGCATGATGCAATTTTCATTCAGCCTGTAAATGGGTGAGCAGCCTGTCTGCCTGAAACGTGGGAGGTGGCTATAAATATCCAAATCCGGTTGAAGGACCTCAATTGGAATTTTAAGATAGAAATGGACGGTGGTTGTGCTATGCACGCTGTCCCCATTTATACCAGGCAGTGGGTGGCCTAACCAGTGGTCCTTAAAGGGACTGCTGGAGACTGCTTAAAAAATGGCCCAGGGAACTTTCAATTGTTTTGAGAGGGACCTAGCAGAGCAAGTGCTGCCAGTCCCCAAATAGCCTGAAATTTTATGTATGCATCTGTAGATAACAAAGAATGGATTAACAGCACCAGCAGTATTTTCTAGGCTACATTTGTAGTCGTAGCAACTCTTATAATTTATAATCCATTGAAAGATATACCAAATCAAAAATTATAAATTCAATTCATCAGTGAGTCATGTGATATTATTCTGCAGATGATGGGATATCACAATCAGCTATTTTATGGAGGTCATTGCACCTACCACTAACACTGTCTCTCTCTGTCACTGCAACAGTTATAAAAGTATGTCTTAACCTTTTTTTTTAAATTTTAAAATGTATTTGGGATGTAAGTTGTTTTGTTCAGTCATGGAATTATGCTGATACTCCTAAACAATTTGGCCATCACTATTGTGGTTTGGGACGTCAGGATTTCCTATCTGAATGATATCCACACGACATCCTCCAGTGTAATTGTTATTCTGTGCATTTCTTGCAGGTTTGGCAAAGTCGATTTTTCTTCACTATCTAGCCAGGGTACATTTCGATCTTCTGTGAAGCGGTTTCCAACTATTTACTTTGTTCCTGTAAGTACCGAGTGGTCACAAACCTGCTCGTAATATTAATCAGTTTTAAAGTGGGCTAAAGTTTTTTTTATTATGAGTACAGATCACAGTGTGTATATCTCTCTACTTGATTGATCTATAAGTACAGTTGTAACCATGGTTTAATATCTTAGATACGAACGGTTAAAATCAAATTGTATGAGAATGATCACAGACGTATTTATCTCTCTGGTACAGAGTGCTTCCTGTCAAACAAAGTGGCGGGGGATATATGGGAGCTGCAGTGGTTCACAGCACAGACTGTCCCACCCTACTGGCTGAGAGAAAGGATGGACTAAGTGAATATAAGGGTTAAACATATTGAAATTACTGAAAGCTAGGGAACAATATCTTAGTTGCATACCAGTCATTTATATATTATACTCGTGTGCTTTCATATGTCAAAAGCTAATTACAATACAGTGCCCCCTCTCCCAACAGCTAGGTACATGAAACATCTGGAAGAGCTCTACAAATACAAACAAATTACTAGTATCAAGCACCAAAGTGAAAATGGAATGTAGTTCCTATACAGAAACAGCTTTTACAGTTCATTCAGAATAAAAAAAAGATAACAAGAGACCAAAATGAAAGTGAGATACAGCACATACATAGGGCTAGACTTTCCATTATTATGCAGATTGCCCAAAAATGGGCGTTATTTCCAGCGTTGGTGTTTATTATGGGTTTTGAAATCGGCGGATTATCGGCCATTTTCAAATCCCCTAGTTTCCACTTTATAAAATGGGCGTTAGCAGGAGCGATGTGAAATGGACGTTAGCGATATATTTTGTTTGTCTATTGTAAAATGTTGGTGTCCATAGCAACTGTCTATTCCCGCATTTCAGGTCAGGGGTCATCAATACATGCGCAGAAGAAGAGAGAGAGACAGAGCAGAGAGGAAGAGAAAGCGTGTGAGGGTTTGTTGTCTGGGTCTTTGTGGTTTGTTTGGCTGTTGTGGGAGGTTGGAATGATTTTTGTGAGGAGTAATAATAAAATATAGCACTATTTAGTTTGGTGAGACAAAAATATTTGTTAAACAAAAAATTAAGAAAATGGAAGGCATGGAGGAGGCAAGATAGCACGGTGTGGAGGTGGAGGAGGCTGGTAAGGGCAGTGAGGTTGGCGAGAAATTGGAGATGAGAGTACGAAAAAGAGCGAGGATATTCTCGGACGAGGCAAATGCTGCCCTCCTGCAGGAGGTGGAGTCACGTAGGGGTCAATTGACCCGGGGTGGGCTTCCCACGCCCACCCCGAAGGTGTCTCAGAAAATTTGGGCCGAAATCGCTGAGGTGGTTTCATCGGTGACGCACGAGGTGTGTGAGGGCAACCAGTGCCGCAAGCACTGGAACGACCTTGTCGGCTCCGGCAGAGTAAGTATTACATTTATTTACATTTACTTATATATTTATATAATTGGATTTGTAAGTGTAATAAGTAAATACATTCAGATCTGATGTATTGCAGTTAGACCGGTAATGTTTTACTCAAATCCTACGCTTACAGTGTACGTCTTTAGATTAATAATGATAATAGTTATAATTATTATAACATCTGTTGGTTATATGTTGTATCAGTATCTGTGACAGTACCTAGCAATGATCTTATGCCATGTCGTGCTGTTGTTACCTTTTGCAGAAGAAGAATAGGGCTGAGCAGCGGCGCACGGGTGGCGGCCCACAAGTGACATATGAGCTGACCAACATTGAGGAGCGAGCACTGGCACTGGTGGGGATCCACACCCAGTCGGCCACGTGTGCAGCAGCAGAACCAGATGTTATGCCACGTGAGTAAAGTATACACCATTGCGAGATGTAAAGTCAATAGATGTCACACCCACTCATATCCTTGCAATATATGATAGATGATTGATGAAAGTGTTGTGTAATTAATGATGGGCTCATGAAAATCATTTTAATGCAGAATTTGGTTACGTTCATTAAATGTGATGTATGTGATTACTTTGATATCATCATTATAGGCAGTCCCTTGGAATCGAGGAAGACTTGCTTCCACTCTAAAAATGAGTTCCTAGGTGACTGAACAGTCCAACACGAGAACCACAGTCCCTGTCACAGGTGGGACAGACAGAGGTTGAAGGAAAGGGTGGGTGGGACTGGTTTGCTGCATGCTCCTTCCGCTGCTTGCACATGGTCTTTGCATGCTCTCGGCGACAAGACTCTAGGTGCTCAGCGCCCTCCCGGATGCACCTCCTCCACTTAGGGCGGTCTTTGGCCAGGGACTCCCAGGTGTCGGTGGGGATGTTGAATTTTATCAAGGAGGCTTTGAGGGTGTCTCCAAAACGTTTCCTCTGCCCACCCTGGGCTCGTTTGCTGTGAAGGAGTTCCGAGTAGAGCGCTTGCTTTCGGAGCCTTGTGACAGGCACGCGAACAACGTGGCCGGCGCGAGTGTGGTCAGTGCTTCAATGTTGGGGATGCTGGCCTGGTCATGGACGCTAATGTTGGTGCATCTGTCCTCCCAAGGAATTTGCAGGATCTTGCGCAGACATCGTTGATTTTTTGATTGCGGTTTTGATAGCGATATTGCTGTTCTCGTGCATATGCTGTGTGAAGCGTTTGAGTCACCCTGTGACCCTAGCACCCCCTTCTCTAATTACCTCATTTATGTTTTGTAGCTCAGCCAAGAGCGCAGTCACTGGCAACAGCACCGAGGCAAGGTGCGGATCCGGCAGCGGCGGCGGTGGATCATGCTTCTGGTGGTGAGGAGCCCCGAATCTTCCCCGTTGAGCTGCAGGGTGTCCTCTCCACTGACGACAGTGAGGAGTTGGAGGAGCCTGCAGCAACAAGCTCCATGTCAAGCACATCGATTACATTTAGTGCTCCTGCGGCCGTGTCCTACTCCACCATGGAGGTAGCGGGCCCAAGCACTTTGCCACAGGGCACCCCAAGTGTCTTCATGCCGGCGCTGACCCCACGAGGTTGGTTCGATGCAGCAGGATTGCTCCACGATCGCAGATCTCAGTGGAGACATGGTTCATTTGTGCAAGAGGAGTGTTGACATAGGTCAGCAGATCCTCCAGACAATGTGTGGCATAACCCAACAGCTGGCCACAATATCCGCGACCATGACGGAGGACATGCTGCGGATGGCGGTGGCCCTGGAGGTGATAGCCAGGAACACTGGTGCCAGAGGGCTACCAGTGTTCCTGGAATGTGGCACTGAACCCCAAGGTGCCACACCTCCATTGTCAACGACACATGCGAGCCAGGAGGAAGCTCTTGCTTCTGGCTTGGAGGACGTTCCCTCCTCGAGAACGTCCTCTCCAGCATCCGGCCAACCAGCAGATCTGCCGTCACCTCCCCAATGAAGCAGCGCCTGAAGAGCACTGCGGCAAGGCGGCTTGGAGTCAGGAGGGGAAGGGGAAAGGGTAGAGGTGGGGAGAAGATGCGGGGTGGGGGAAAGGAAAGTGAGGTGCATGGCCGCAGGAGTTGGAGTTGTGACAGTATTGATCTTGCTTTTGTTGCTAGTGAATAAATGTTGGGAGATTTAGGGGAAGGGAGGAGGGGGGTACCTTGTTTTTTTGCATTTGTGTTAGTCTTATTGGAAATGTTACAAATTTAATAAATGCTATAAATGTTAATTGTTGTGGGGTGGGGTGTTTTTTTAGAGTTATAAATATGAATTAATACAAATATTATTAAGTTTCTTTCATTTAACATAACATTGTTGTGCATTTTCTCAGATAAGAGCGCTTCTCCCTGTAAGTGCGTCGGGTGTAAGTTCTCGTCCTCCTCAGTCTGCCACCTCTTTGATTGGGCACATAATGCTCTTCAATAGACCTTCTGCCATCTCTAGTCTGCAGCATGTGCGTAGTCATCAAGAAAGGCTGAGAAATTACAGGCCCCATTACAATAACAATCAGTATTACACCTATTATTCACAAACAATAAATTTACCTACTAAAATAAATAAAAATAAATTCAATTTGTCCACAGTATGATAAGATGTTTATTCAGATTTTCAAATCACCTTAAAATAACTCCGGAGTACATCAAAACTCCCCAGAAGTTGAAGCAGCCTTTTCTATGGAAAGTCCTCCGATTTACAAAATAGTGTACATACCGCTGAGAGCAACTTTTTCTCAGCGTTGTTTCAGCGAGCGATATTTTTGGCAATATGTGGGCGAGATGCCAAAAGTAACGCTCAGCAATATTATGGGCGTTTGTTTCCATTTTTCTGACGTTTGCGGCAAAAAAAATGGGCAGGTGGTATTATTAATTCTCGGCGTTAACTATATGCCGAAAGTAGCGCTGGGCGATAAGTGAGCGATAAATGGGCATATGTTTCCATTTTTTGGCTAAGTGGGCGATATCTGGGCGTTATACCTCATCTCAGCATTAAAATGGATGTTAAGTGGGCGGCAACGATGCAAAATTTATGGAAAGTCTAGCTCATAGATCTTTTTTGATAAACCTGTATTAATAACAGGGCAATTATTGATCCTGCTGTATGATATTGTCACCCATCAACGATACAGAGCACCTGACAATGGATACTGATAGTCAGTGCTAGTTGAAAACTGACAAAAAACAGAACCACCCCCCCAACACACACACAAACATAAATAACATTGAAACAGTATCACGAACAATAAAAAATACCAGGAAATTATTTCAAGCCTCTAAACTGACTTTAGGGTGTAGATGACAATCATAAAGTTTAAAGGTTTATGATGCCATCTGGACCCCTTGATCAGATTACAATCTTGTCATCACTCCAAGGAGTACTTTATCCAACTACAGGAAGGCTCCTTAGCATGATTAGTGAAAACCACACCACTTTAAACCAATTGTCCAAAAGTATAGATACATTTTGATGAGTTATCAATATAGCAGTAGTTAGTTTGGGAACCAAACCCATTTTCTTAGGAGTATACATTGTTGTTTTGTATGATGAGAAAAGTATGATGGGATGTTTAGTTTGGCTATCCATTCGATGGCCTCCTGAGATGCCGACTGGAGAAATAAAGGTGTCTCCCACAACAGATCTTAGTGGGCAGGTTGATGTGGTGTGTTCCTTTTTCTGGGACTCATGGCCACAGTCCCACTTCGGTTCATCCCTCAACTTCCACTTGTGGAGGAGGTGGCCACATCATCCATACCCTATGCGAATTCGGTTGAACGCTGTCCATTGTCTTCGAGGGAGGTCGAAGACAGGGACCTCTGCTGTTGAGTGAGTGATGAGGTGTTTCTTTTTTATATTACATGCATCCCACAATTAAATCCATTTGGATAGTGGGTCGATACCAGCTACGTGAATATTGACTGCTGTTTCCCAGAAATTGTGTAAGAAGAAAAACTGAGGAAGATAAGGAATTCCACAGTTTTCGAATCGTAGGACAGAATGAATTAGTTGACGAGACAGTACTATAAGTTTTCATTTCACCTTGAGGATGGCAGGAGGAGGAAGTGTGTATAGATAATGATATATTTGCAGCTTAGGAAGAGCAAGAGAGGAAAGTTCAAAGCAGCAATGACCATAATATAAAATAGAGATAAGAAAAGTTGTGACAGAGCGAGGTTGGAGTCCAGAAGTGAGAGAAGAATCGCTTATCAGAAAACAAGCTTCTTATACCGCAACTAAAAGTGCAAGAAAAATGCTAGAATTAAAACAAAATAAATAAGTCATAATGAGACTTGGTACTTCTTTAGCCCACTTATTTTTTATTCCACCTTTTCTCGAAAAGTGAAAGTCTGTAATATGATAAGTTTCGAAGACTGCTAATGGTCCTTATTCCAAGGACGTAGTGCAATAAGCATGCACAATATGCTGTCCTTTGTACCATGCTTAGAATAAATTTATCTCCGATAATCATTCCAAAAGCAGGTGTATTTGGAATAAAGTGATATACTTAGGAATCTGGGACTTTTTGCCTATATTTCAAAATTGACAGACGTGAATTATAAACCTGAAGAAGAAATAATCAGCAACGCATCCACTATTTCTAGGGCCACTTCCTTAAGTACTCTGGGATGTAGACTATCAGGCCCTGGGGATTTATCGGCCTTCAATCCCATCAATTTCCCCAACATAATTTCCCGCCTAATAAGGATATCCTTCAATTCCTCCTTCTCACTAGACCCTCGGTCCCCTAGTACATCCGAAAGGTTATTTATGTCTTCCTTCGTGAAGACAGAACCAAAGTATTTGTTCCATTGGTCTGCCATTTCTTTGTTCCCCATTATAAATTCATCTGAGTCCGACTGCAAGGGACCTACGTTTGTCTTCACTAATCTTTTTCTCTTCAATATATCTATAGAAGCTTTTGCAGTCAGTTTTTATGTTCCCGGCAAGCTTCCTCTCGTACTCTATTTTCCCCCTCCTAATTAAACCTTTTGTCTTCCTCTGCTGAATTCTAAATTTCTCCCAGTCCTCTGGTTTGCTGCTTTTTCTGGCCAATTTATATGCCTCTTCCTTGGATCTAACACGATCCTTAATTTTCCTTGTTAGCCACAGTTGAGCCACCTTCACCGTTTTATTTTTACTCCAGACAGGGATGTACAATTGTTGAAGTTCATCCATGTGATCTATAAATGTTTGCCATTGCCTATCCACCGTCAACCCTTTAAGTATCATTTGCCAGTCTACTCTAGCCAATTCACGCCTCATGTCGTCGAAGTTAGCTTTCCTTAAGTTCAGGACCCTAATCTCTGAATTAACTGTGTCACTCTCCATCTGAATAAAGAATTCTACCACATTATGGTCACTCTTCCCCAAGGGGCCTCGCACAACAAGATTGCTAATTAGTCCCTTCTTATTACACATCACCCAGTCTAGGATGGCCAGCTTTCTAGTTGGTTCCTCGACATATTGGTCAAGAAAACCATCCCTAATACACTCCAGGAAATCCTCCTCCACCGCATTGCTACCAGTTTGGTTAGCCCAGTCAATATGTAGATTAAAGTCGCCCATGATAACTGCTGTACCTTTATTGCACACATCCCTTATTTCTTGTTTGATGCTGTCCCCAACCTCACTACTACTGTTTGGTGGCCTGTACACAACTCCCACCTGCGTTTTCTGCCCTTTGGTTTGGATGATGTGGAATCGGTATGGGTGGAGTTACGGAATACCAATGTTCTTCCTTATTATTGCATTAATTTCCTCTTTAACCAGCAACGCAACCCCGCCTCCTTTTCCTTTCTGTCTATCCTTCCTAAATGTTGAATACCCCTGGATGTTGAGTTCCCAGCCTTGGTCACCCTGGAGCCATGTCTCCCTGATGCCAACTACATCATATCCATTAACTGCTATCTGCACAGTTAATTCGTCCACCTTATTCCGAATACTCCTCGCATTGAGGCACAGAGCCTTCAGGCTTGTCTTTTTAACACACTTTGCCCCTTTAGAATTTTGCTGTAATGTGGCCCTTTTTGTTTTTTGTCTTGAGTTTCTCTGTCCTCCACTTTTACTATTCTCCTTTCTATCTTTTGCCTCTCTCTCCCTTTTATTTCCCTCTGCCTCCCTGCATAAGTTCCCAATCCCCTGCCATATTAGTTTAACTCCTCCCCAACAGCACTAGCAAACACTCCCCCTAGGACATTGGTTCCGGTCCTGCCCAGGTGCAGACCGTCCGGTTTGTACTGGTCCCACCTCCCCCAGAACCGGTTCCAATGTCCCAGGAATTTGAATCCCTCCCTTCTGTACCACTCCTCAAGCCATGTATTCATCTGAGCTATCCTGCGATTCCTACTCTGACTAGCACGTGGCACTAGTAGCAATCCTGAGATTACTACTTTTGAGGTCCTACTTTTTAATTTAGCTCCTAGCTCCCTAAATTCGTCTCGTAGGACCTCCTCCCATTTTTTACCTATATCGTTGGCACCTATATGCACTACGACAACTGGCTGTTCACCCTCCCTTTTCAGAATGTCCTGCACCCGCTCCGAAACATCCTAGAGTCTCGGTTGCACGAGGGAGGAAACATACCATCCTGGAGTCTCGGTTGCGGCCGCAGAAACGCCTATCTATTCCCCTTACAATTGAATCCCCTATCACTATCGCTCTCCCACTCTTTTTCCTGCCCTCCTGTGCAGCAGAGCCACCCACGGTGCCATGAACTTGGCTGCTGCTGCCCTCCCCTGATAGTCATCCCCCTCAACAGTACCCAAAGCGGTGTATCTGTTTTGCAGGGGGATGACCGCAGGGGACCCCTGCACTACCTTCCTTGCACTGCTCTTCCTGTTGGTCACCCGTTCCCTATCTGGCTGTGTACCCTTAACTGCGGTGTGACCAATTCACTAAACGTGCTGTTCACGTCATTCTCAGCATCGTGGATGCTCCAGAGTGAATCCACCCGTAGCTCCAGTGCCACAATGCGGTCTGTCAGGATCTGCAGACTTCCCGCATATGTAGTCGTCAGGGACACCGGAAGCGGCCCTGAGTTCCCACATAGTACAGGAGGAGCATAACACGTGTCCAAGCTCTCCTGCCATGACTTAACCCTTGGATTAACTTAATTGGGCAACAACAATGTTAAAAGGTTACTTACTGATAAAGAAAGAAAAAGAAAAACTACTTACCAATCACCAGCCAATCACTTACCCCCTTGGCTGTGAAGTCACCTTTCGATTTCGTTCGACTTTTTTGCCTTCTCCCTGTAGCTGCACCGGTAGGCCTCAGCGACGCACCTCCCGAGCCTCTCCACGCACCTGGAACTCCCGAGCCTCTTCGACGCGTTGGGCCTTTTTATCGGCCTCAGCGACGCACCTCCTGAGCCTCTCCATGCACCTGGAACTCCTGACTGGATGGTAGCTAATGTAACACCACTTTTAAAAAAAAAGAGGGATTGAGAAAACGGGTAATTATAGACCGGTTAGCCTGACATCAGTAGTGGGGAAAATGTTGGAATCAAATATTAAGGATGAAATAGCAGCGCATTTGGAAAGCAGTGACAGGATCGGTCCAAGTCAGCATGGATTTATGAAAGAGAAATCATGCTTGACAAATCTTCTGGACTTTTTTGAGGATGTAACTAGTAGAGTAGACAAGGGAGAACCAGTGGATGTGGTGTATTTGGACTTTCAAAAGGCTTTTGACAAGGTTCCACACAAGAGATTGGTGTGCAAAATCAAAGCACATGGTATTGGGGGTAATGTACTGACGTGGATAGACAATTGGTTGGCAGACAGGAAGCAGAGAGTCGGGATAAACAGGTCCTTTTCGGAATGGGAGGCAGTGACCAGTGGAGTGCCGCAGGGCTCAGTGCTGGGACCCCAGCTATTTACAATATACATCAATGATTTGGATGAAGGAATTGAGTGTAATATCTCCAGGTTTGCAGATGACACTAAACTGTGTAGCGGTGTGAGCTGTGAGGAGGATGCTAAGAGACTGCAGGGTGACTTGGACAGGTTAGGTGAGTGGGCAAATGTGGATAAATGTGAGGTTATCCACTTTGGGGGCAAAAACACGAAGACAGAGTATTATCTGAATGCTAGCAGATTAGGAAAAGGGGAGGTGCAACGAGACCTAGTTTTCATGGTTCATCAGTCATTGAAAGTTGGCATGCAGGTACAGCAGGCGGTGAAGAAGGCAAATGGCATGTTGGCCTTCATAGCTAGGGGATTTGAGTATTAGGAGCAGGGAGGTCTTAATGCAGTTGTACAGGGCCTTAGTGAGGCCTCACCTGGAATATTGTGTTCAGTTTTGGTCTCCTAATCTGAGGAAGAACGTTCTTGCTATTGAGGGAGTGCAGCGAAGGTTCACCAGACTGATTCCAGGGATGGCTGGACTGACATATGAGGAGAGACTGGATCAACTGGGCCTTTATACACTGGAGTTTAGAAGGATGAGAGGGGATCTCATAGAAACGTATAAGACTCTGACGGGACGGGCAGGTCAGATGCGGGAAGAATGTTCCCGATGTTGGGGAAGTCCAGAACCAGGGGACACAGTCTAAGAATAAGGGGTAAGCCATTTAGGACTGAGATGAGGAGAAACTTCTTCACTCAGAGAGTTGTTAACCT
Organism: Pristiophorus japonicus; assembly: GCF_044704955.1. NCBI lineage: Eukaryota > Metazoa > Chordata > Chondrichthyes > Pristiophoridae > Pristiophorus > Pristiophorus japonicus. The sequence continues at coordinate 22,429 of NW_027251765.1, read as the reverse complement.
GTGGAATTCCCTGCCGCAGAGAGTTGTTGATGCCAGTTCATTGGATGTATTCAAGAGGGAATTAGATATGGCCCTTACGGCTAAAGGGATCAAGGAGTATGGAGAGAAAGCAGGAAAGGGGTACTGAGGTGAATGATCAGCCATGATCTTATTGAATGGTGGTGCAGGATCGAAGGGCTGAATGGCCTACTCCTGCACCTATTTCCTATGTTTCTATATTGGCTGGGTCCGAATTATGTGTGTGACACATTCGAGGGGTTTAGTTTTATGAAACCATATAATTGAAGCTCTAGTCATTTAGACAATAGATGTAACCACAAATACATTCCCTGGCAATCTTTGTGTAGTATATATAAAAACTGTGTATCCAATCTGATCACAAAGTCCTGCTTACCCATCTCCCACATGCTCGCTGGCCTACATTGGCTTCAGTACCTCAAATTTAAAATTCTCATCCTCATGTTTAAATTCCCTTCATGGCCTCATTCATCTCTATCGCTGTAACCTCCTCCGGTCCTACAACCCTCCGAGAACTATTAGCTCCTCCAGTTCTGGCCTGTTGTGTATCCCTCACTCCCTTCACCCGATCATTGGCGGGCATGCCTTCAGCCAGCTAGTCTCTTCACTCTGGAATTTTTTCCCATAACCTCTAAGCCTCTATGTCTCCATCTTTCATAGAAACATAGAAACATAGAAAATAGGTGCAGGAGTAGGCCATTCGGCCCTTCTAGCCTGCACCGCCATTCAATGAGTTCATGGCTGAACATGCAACTTCAGTACCCCATTCCTGCTTTCTCACCATACCCCTTGATTCCCCTAGTAGTAAGGACTTCATCTAACTCCTTTTTGAATATATTTAGTGAATTGGCCTCAACAACTTTCTGTGATAGAGAATTCCACAGGTTCACCACTCTCTGGGTGAAGAAATTCCTCCTCATCTCGGTCCTAAATGGCATCCCCCTTATCCTTTGACTGTGTCCCCTGGTTCTGGACTTCCCCAACATTGGGAACATTCTTCCTGCATCTAACCTGTCTAACCCCGTCAGAATTTTAAACGTTTCTATGAGGTCCCCTCTCATTCTTCTGAATTCCAGTGAATACAAGCCCAGTTGATCCAGTCTTTCTTGATAGGTCAGTCCCGCCATCCCGGGAATCAGTCTGGTGAACCTTCGCTGCACTCCCTCAATAGCAAGAATGTCCTTCCTCAGGTTAGGAGACCAAAACTGTACACAATACTCCAGGTGTGGCCTCACCAAGGCCCTGTACAATTGTAGCAACACCTACCTGCCCCTGTACTCAAATCCCCTCGCTATGAAGGCCAACATGCCATTTGCTTTCTTAACCGCCTGCTGTACCTGCATGCCAACCTTCAATGACTGATGTACCATGACACCCAGGTCTCGTTGCACCTCCCCTTTTCCTAATCTGTCACCATTCAGATAATAGTCTGTCTCTCTGTTTTTAACACCAAAGTGGATAACCTCACATTTATCCACATTATACTTCATCTGCCATGCATTTGCCCACTCACCTAACCTATCCAAGTCGCTCTGCACTTCATAGCATCCTCCTCGCAGCTCACACTGCCACCCAACTTAGTGTCATCCGCAAATTTGGAGAAACTACATTTAATCCCCTCGTCTAAATCATTAATGTACAGTGTAAACAGCTGGGGCCCCAGCACAGAACCTTGCGGCACCCCACTAGTCACTGCCTGCCATTCTGAAAAGTACCCGTTTACTCCTACTCTTTGCTTCCTGTCTGACAACCAGTTCTCAATCCACGTCAGCACACTACCCCCAATCCCATGTGCTTTAACTTTGCACATTAATCTCTTGTGTGGGACCTTGTCGAAAGCCTTCTGAAAGTCCAAATATACCACATCAACTGGTTCTCCCTTGTCCACTCTACTGGAAACATCCTCAAAAAATTTCAGAAGATTTGTCAAGCATGATTTCCCTTTCACATATCCATGCTGACTTGGACCTATCATATTACCTCTTTCCAAATGCACTGCTATGACATCCTTAATAATTGATTCCATCATTTTACCCACTACCGATGTCAGGCTGACCGGTCTATAATTCCCTGTTTTCTCTCTCCCTCTTTTTTTAAAAAGTGGGTTTACATTGGCTACCTCCACTCGATAGGAACTGATCCAGAGTCAATGGAATGTTGGAAAATGACTGTCAATGCATCCACTATTTCCAAGGCCACCTCCTTAAGTACTCTGGGATGCAGTCCATCAGGCCCTGGGAATTTATCGGCCTTCAATCCCATCAATTTCCCCAACACAATTTCCCGACTAATAAGGATTTCCCTCAGTTCCTCCTCCTTACTAGACCCTCCTTTTAAGACCCTCCTCAAAACCCACCTCTTTGACCAAGTGTTTAAGCACCCCTTCCTAATATCTCCTTCTTTGGCTATGCTTCGAATTTTTTATGATTGTGTTTCTGTGAAGCACTTCAGGAAATGTTGCTGATATAGGTGCAATATAAATGCAAGTTGTTGTTGCTCTTTTTGTATATGGTTTTATTATTATTAGGACTTGAACAACTTCTAGAACCCCAGACTCTCTACCTTCTTGGATAGACTTACAGCCTACCTGGTCTCAACATAGGGGCCCCATTTCTTCCCCAATCAACCAGGTACGCCAGCACCAATGCTACAACAGGTCCCAACCAAGCGCTTAGGAGCAGGAACTCCAGGCTAAGCCCAGCCCATATCAATGGCCTTGTTGGGCCATCCATAAAATGGGTTAATGATTGAGATCTGTATGGAAGGAGAAATCTACTAGAGGCTCTCCCTCCCATTCAGTGAATTAGCAGTGCTACCTCAGGAACTCTTGCCACCCTTCTTCTGCCAATCCCTGGAGTTGGTGGACAAAGTGATGATAAGAAGCAAAACCTGGTGGCTTACCGGGTTCTTCCTGCCTGTCTGCAATTACATATGACAGGCAGCGAACAGGCTAGCAGCGGCCATCCTGGTGGGGGTTGGGTGGGGAGAGAAGTGGAAAACTGATTTTGGGTCAAGACAGTGGGAAAATCCAGTCCAATGTTGTTTGTGTTACTGAAGCAATGCGGGGGGAGTTAGGGGGGGAAGCTGCTGGCTGTGAAGGCAACAGACTAGGATTGCAGAATGGAAACACATGTACAAGATAAACAGATAAATAGTATAATCTTTTACTTGTGAGGCCAAGGAAGATAATTGCTTAAATAGATGAGGTATTATCCATAATGGATTGTGTTGTACACTATATGTGCAAGGTGCACATTTGATTGGCTAAATGGCTTTTTCTCTTCCTATGTTTCTTTTATGTCCTTATGTGATGACATCTCTATGAGCTTTTACATATTATGAAGATGTTGTCATCACTAAAAAGAAATGACGCAAGTGAAAAATTTTTTTTCAAAGTGGTGTCTGCAGGGATAAATTCCACGGGGCGGATTTTCGGCTCCTCTCCGCTCCGTTTTTTGCCCCGGAACGACGGCAATGGCAGCGGTGAGGAGATTTGGCCGGGTGGTCAGCCTCTAGCGTCCCGCAGCGATCCTTGGGTCCGGTTTTGCGGTGACGCAGAGCTGCACCGCCCGGAAGAGCTGCGCCCCAGGTTGTGCCACTGACTCGAGTTTTGACTCTTGCCCAACCCATACGGCCCGAAGCGCGCACCGCAGTGGTAATTCAGGCAGTCCAATAATACCAACAGTGGAGAGGTAAGTAATGATGTCCTCATTGAGAACAAATGACACAGTGAGAAAAAAATACTCCAAAGGTATATGTGATTGTTTTTTCTAAAATTATTTTTGCGATTTGTGTTGTGGTGCTGTGGGCAATGTTTTGGGAATATATTTGTGGCCTTTTTTTTAGGTTTTTTTTCCCTCTTTCCCCACCCCCTCCCCCCCCCCCCCCCCCCAGGCATTTCTCAGAGCGCTCCCAGTCCGGCTCTTTAGCTCTTGAGTTCCCATGCTAGCGTCCAAGAGAGGTGTACAACACTCCCTTAGCGCTGTGTCCCTGACTGAGGGCCCAGCTGCCCAATGTTACTTACTGAGGCGCAAACTGTTCCCGGGCGCAAACTTTACCGCCCCAAAAACATCAAAGCCGAAAATCCAGCTCCACAATTTTAAACATTATACATGCCTATAATTGTAATTTTAATCCTTAACCTCCCCGATGGTCCACTAATGTAGTACTAACCTTGGAGATCAGACAGTCCCAGGTTCAATTTCTTGTAAGCACTATGTTTGCTGCTTTCAGCCAAGCCTGCAGTTGAAGTGCTTTAATCGGCTTCAGTGCCCCTGGGGCTAGGTTCCCCACTCGTGATCGCTACCCAGTGATCGCTGCTGAAAGGTGGGGTCATGTGCAGAGATGAGGCTCAATTGTGAATCACAGTTGAATAACCTGCTGACACTCACTGTCTAGCCACACACAAAGAATTATTTAGCTGCTGATCATGCATTCTCTATACATCGCCCGAAAAAGAAATGTGACGGGCATGGAAATGAACACTAACATCCAAAATGCCTTCATTCGCACATATTAAGCAAAACATATTCAACCTGCAGCTGTACAGACTATTAAAAAAATTGTTTTCCCTAGTTACCTCCATTTTTCTCCAGAGGACAGTTACTCTTGCTGGGGTACATCTCCACAGGTGGCAACAGCTTCGCAGTGTCTTAACCAAGTGGCTATTTTTCATGATTGAGCATAGATGGTGAATGTTGGCAGGTTATTCAACCATTGGAGGTATCACAATTGAGTCTGATCTCATCCTCACCTGATACCCTCGCCCATGCCCTTTCTTGCAAGATTGACGAAGTAATGAGCAGGAATTGATTTTCTCTCTCCCTACCTCAATTGTAGAACCCAACTACTGACACAGTTCAAATTAACTATCTCACCACAGACTATCATAGAATTTTACAGCACAGAAGAAGGTTATTCGGCCCGTCGTGCCTGTTCTGGCTCTTTGAAAGATTTGTCCATTTAGTCCCACTCCCTGCTCTTTCCCCATAGCCTTGAAATGTTTTCCTTCTCAAGTATATATCCAATTCCCTTTTGAAAGTTACTATTCAATTTGCTTCCACCACCCTTTCAGGCAGGTTGTATGTGGGACCTTCTTGTCTGTAGATCTCAGTTCAATCCTGGGTATTGTACTTACCAGCTGAGCCACTGAAGGAGAGCCCCAGAAGGGAGCGTACAAAGTAAAAATAACTCAACAACTACTCCAGATGAATCCTATAATCCACTACCCTAAACACAAGTGAGGTAATCATCAGGTAAGCTAATTGTGTCTTCTGCTGAAGTTGGGCCCAGGAGTCCACAGTGTCTGCAGCTTCTTGTAATTAATTTGTTTTGTACACAGAGTGCTGCTTTATTAAAGGACAGGGATAGCACAAACACAACGTTTGAAGCCATTTACATTAAGGCAGTGATGTCACCACTGGTAGAAGCCAAAAATATCCACCAATCATCAAAAGATCACACAGTTCAGGCCCCTGGCTCATAGAAACAAATAGTTCAAGAGCACTGTTCTGTTACTAAGTGAATCTAAAATAATGCAGCAAATTGGCATCCCTCAGTGTGATCGGAAGCCAATTGGCATTTGCACTTTTGCAGAATCACCTGGGAATTGTTAAAGTGCAGAGAACAGGTCCTGATATCGCCCCAAGTATTGGGGAGTGCTCCCATTCTCCTCTTATTTTATCTTTCCATCCCCCGGCAGCCAGAGATTGGTATGGGGCGTCGAGAATCTAAAAGCAGGGGAATAACATTTAAAAAGGCAAATAATGTCAGTATTATTTCGCGATTTCAAAATGTAGATTTTCCGATTAGGCGTAAGCTCAACTAGATGTGGAGTAATGCATGAAACACACCCCTCCAACCCCACATAAATTTTCAGTCAACTTGATTTTAATTTAATATGGTAGCCTAGGCCTAGGAAACACCTGTGATTGGGAGCTTGCTCACTAGTGGGTGGGAAATCTTACACTGCGACAGAATTTAAAGATCTGCAGCAGCTTAGGAGACAGGCTTTGTGATTTCAAAAATTTGAATGCCAGAAGTTTCTGTGGAGAAACAATCAATGGCTCGGGTTTTAACTGCCAGTGGGTTTCCGGGAGGAAACTGAAGCAGCGAGTTAATTTCCCGGCCGCCCATGGCAGAATGCGACCCGGCTAATTTTAACAGCTGGGTCTCATTTAAATTCAGCTAAATGACTTCCCACCCATTCCAGGTAGGACATAAGCAGGAAGTAGCAGAAAATGATGTAGGCTACCATATATGGCTACTGTTGGTACTATCACAAGGTGTGCCACCAGAGGGCATAGCAGTGGGAGACTTGTAGGTTACCTGTACAGGTGTGCCTGGCCTAGCATAAAAGGTAGGCCACCAGGTGTGATCATCACTCTGGAGTTAACAAATAATGGACTAAGGTTACCACAGTTCAAGTACAACACATTGCCTCATGGAGTCATTATTAGAGCATCTAAGGACACAACAATTGCCGACAAGATTACGAAACTTTCATGTGAAAATGGCTACCCTTGGTACGTTGCAGCAGTTCACCGATGGTGATGATTGGGGCGCCTTTGTGGAGAGGCTCGACCATTTCTTCACAGCAAATGACCTGGCAGGAGAGGACCCGGCCACACTGGCTGATAAGCGCTGAGCTATCCTGCTAACCAGTTGTGGGCCCACCATCTATGGCCTCATCAGGGACTTGCTGGCACCAGCGAAGACAACGACCAAGATGTACAAAGAGCCCGTAACCCTGATCCATGAGCAACTCAAGCCCAAGGAGAGCATCCTCACAGCCAGACACTGTTTCTACAACCAACGACGGCCCGAAGGCCAAGAAATCGTGAAATACGTCGCAGACCTCAGGAGGCTGGCGGCACCGTGCGAGTTCGGCAACCACCTCAACGAAGCGCTGCGGGACATTTTTGTCATCGGAATTGGCCATGAGGACCTTCTTCATAAGCTACTGTTAGCGGATACCACAGTCACACTGTAGGAGGCCATCTCCCTGTGCCAGGCATTCATGACCTCGCCTTGCAGTTCTAGGCAGATGACTCACCCTCAGGACTCAAACCCGGCAGGTACTGTGCACAGAGTGGCGCCGTTTAGAGGCTGGACTGCAGAGCGCGAATCCTCTCAGGCAAGAGAGAAAAGGCCCCAGAGTCCCTTAAGTCAGAGTCCGTGGAGGGGGGCTAATCGAGTAGCTCCATGCTGGCGTTGTGGAGGGAATCACAGGGCTCACCATTGTTGCTTTAAAGACTATGTATGCAAAGGCTGCAGCACAAAGGGTCACCTCCAGCAAATGTGTAAGAGAAATATGACTCACTGTGTCGATGAAGACTCTGCAGATGGCCATGAATCCAGCGCAGATTATGAAACGATAGTCAGAGAGGCAGCTCAGCCCCACAATGAGGTATAAAGCATGTTTACCTGCACCAGCAAGTGTTCCCCGCTGAAGATGGAAGTCGAGATGGATGGCATTCCAGTCTTCATGGAAGTGGACATGGGAACAAGCCAGTCAGTAATGAATCAAGAAGCCTTTGAGAGGCTATGGAACAATCAAGCTGAACGACCCAAGTTGGTCCCGTTTCAGGCAAAGCTGCGCACCTACACCGATGAACTTATCCCAGTCATCGGTAGTGCAAATGTAAAGGTATTCCATGATGGCGCAGTGTACAAGTTACCTCTGTGGATTGTTGCAGCTGATGTACCAACGCTGCTCGGCAGAAGGTGGATGGAGAAGATCCATTGGAAGTGGGAAGACTTCAACCCTCCAACGATCGACTTCCTCTGTGTTCAGAGGCACAGCAAGACTCACTTGAGGGTGGACCCGGCACCAGAGAGCAGCCCAGCACAGCACCCGAGGCACAGAATGCTCAGCATGACTGTGTGGAGATGATCCAGCTGAGACGACCCGAACACACCTTCTAGGCTCCAGTGACAGGACTCCAGAGGAAGAAATCGGATCCAGAGATGACTTCCCAGTTTAAGTGGCAGAACCCGGGGAGAAGAGGATCACTACAGTCGACATCGTGGATGGAGGAAAGATGGCACCCAAACCACGAGGTGAGGTGCTGAAGGAAAAGATGGCCGCGGCCAGACCACGAGGTGCAGCGCTAATGGAGGAACACGCGGCACCAAACGGAGAAGGCTCTCTTAAAGGAGGCCTGCAAATTAAAGGGACAGTTCCACATACTCAAGCAATGTAATAGCAACTGTAAGTTAGAGACAAAATGTGTAACTGACGATCAGAGAAGTGTACATGCAATAAGCAAGGAAAAGTCACGCGATCATGTAAAGCGTGTAAGTGATGATCAGAGTTGTGTACATGCAAACAGCGAGGAAAAGTCACGCGATCGCGATCGGAACTACAGAGTATCCATCATAAGTAATAAAAAAGTATGCGATGTAGGATTTCAACTGCACGCAGCCAGTGCAGCGGGCAGACACCCATCGGGAGCACACAGGTCCAGCGAGCTACTCAATGCTGTAGCCTCCGTCCCGGGAACCAGAGTTATGCACCATGGAGTGTGGCCACAAGCAGCCAACACACACAAGCTGCAGAGCAAGCGACCTCAGCAGGGCAACAGCACCGGTATCGATACCCTGCCCCTGATCGGCTCCACCTCTCAGGCAACCAATGGCACCAACCGCCACGAGCCTGAAGGAGCAGACTGTGCTAAGGCGCAGTCCCCTGACCCCATCGCCACCAAAGCCATACACGTAAACGAAGGGTCACCTGCTACAGTCCCCCCAAAGGGGACCGGGACCAGCCAGGATCCCAAACCAAACAATGCCCAGGCCAGTGAGTCAGCAGTTCCCTGTGCACTGCTAGACAACAGCTCCTCAGGGAGCAGCAGCAACCCAGGGCGCAAAGAAAGGACAGGGAGGTCACAGGCATCTGTGAACCTGCCCGACTCTAGGAACCACGGCAACAGCCCCAAGAGCAGGCAACTTGAGCCAACCGGGTTCCCACTGCCAGCACTGGGCACCGCGCCGCCACCAGACTGCAGGGACACCATCCAGCAGTTCTGGAACTAGTTTGTCCTCACGCACCGGTCACCGCATCGATAATGTATCTCACCAGTCTAACATACTTGCCTCACAACAGAACCACAAATATAATGCAACCTTGTTTTTCTGAACTTGAATGAAATGAACCTCCGGCATAATCTGTATGTCGGGCGGGGGGGTGGAGAATGGAGTGGTCAGGGATGCACACAAACAGGAACCACCAGCACTCTACTGCACCAACCATTCGCCCAAGATTGAAACGACCTGCCATGGGCCAATCAGATAGAGCTAAGCCCAGAGCACAATCAATGCAGAGGCGATTTGCACTAAAGGCTTTGGGGAGAGTGATGTCATGTCTTCTACATGGCTACTGTTGGTACTATCACAAGGTGTGCCACCAGAGGGTTACCTGTACAGGTGTGCCTAGCCTAGTATAAAGGGCAGGCCACCAGGTGTGATCCTCACTCTGGAGTTAGCAAATAAAGGACTAAGGTCACCACAGTTCAAGTAAAATACATTGCCTCATGGAGTCATTATAAGAGCATCTAAGGACACAACACAGCCCACAGGCTACCCAGCGACAGTGGGTAAATGGCAGTATCAGCTGGGGTCTGTAATCAGTGGGGGGGTGAGGCGGGTGGGTGGGACAAATTCACGACAATGGAGGCCTACGCTTTCCTTGTGAGGCCCGGAGGAGCACTCCTGCCTTTTTTGGGGGACCTCTTTGGCCCCAAACCACTTACTTTTTGGGTTGACCTAACAGGAAACTCATTTCTGTTTCCCGCTCAGGTCACCGAGCAAAAATTGCAATCAGAGATGTGGGGAGCGGGGTATCGCTCTTAAGCACGGGGCACAGCAAGTCCCCAAGAAGAACAGCTCAGTCGGAAAGGGGGTGGGGGGTAGGGGGAATGGCTGCCAATGGGAATGATGCTCTTCCACAACATTATGCACCTGGAAACTGCAGGGAAAAGTTCAATGGCCATAACCAAGTCAGCGAAGGTAGGAGAACCCATCATGACCTTCCAATACTTAGCTCTCAAGTGTTGGTTCAGGCATTGGAGACCTTGCCAAGAAGCTTGATACTGATGGTGGCCTGAGTGGAGGGGTCCGTTAGCAGCATGTGTGCACCCTTGCTTGGTGTTTTTTGCAGCAATGCAGTTCACCATGGAGTGTGTGGCAACTTCAGGACATCTATAGAAGACCAGCATGCCAGAGGCCCTAACTGCAGTCAGGATTTCTCTCCCACAGAATTTCAGGCTGCTGGCAATAGAGGTCAGGATTCAAGAATGGAATGGGCTTTCTCTTCCATAGAAGCATAGAAAATAGGTGCAGGAGCAGGCCATTCGGCCCTTGAAGCCTGCACCATCATTCAATAAAATCATGGTGATCATTCCCTCAGTACTCCTTTCCTGCTTTCTCTCCATACCCCTTGATCCCCCTAGCCGTAAGGGCCATATCTAACTCCCTCTTGAATATATCCAATGAACTGGCATCAACAAATCTCTGGCAGGGAATTCCACAGGTTAACAACTCTCTGAGTGAAGACGTTTCTCCTCATCTCAGTCCTAAATGGCCCACCCTTATCCTGAGACTGTGTCCTCTGGTTCTGGACTTCCCCAACATCAGGAACATTCTACCCCATCTAACCTGTCCCGTCCCGTCAGAATCTTATATATTTCTATGAGATCCCCTCTCAAACTTCTAAACTCCAGTGAATACAGGCCCAGTTGATCCAGTCTCTCCTCATATGTCAGTCCGGCCATCCCGGGAATCAGTCTGGTGAACCTTCGCTGCACTCCCTCAATAGCAAGAACGTCCTTCCTCAAACTGAACACAATATTCCAGGTGAGGCCTCACCAAAGCCCTGTACAACTGCAGTAAGACCTCCCTGCTCCTGTACTCAAATCCCATAGCTACGAAGGCCAACATACCATTTGCCTTCTTCACCGCCTGTTGTACCTGTATGCCAACTTTCAATGACTGATAAATCATGACAACTAGGTCTCATTGCACCTCCCCTTTTCCTAATCTGCCGCCATTCAGATAATATTCTGTCTTCGTGTTTTTGCCCCCAAAGTGGATAACCTCACATTTATCCACATTATACTGCATCTGCCATGCATTTTCCCACTCACCTAACCTGTCCAAGTCACCCTGCAACCTCTTAGCGTCCCCCTCACAGCTCACACCGCCACTCAGTTTAGTGTAATTTGCAAACTTGGAGATATTACACTCAATTCCTTCATCCAAATCATTGATGTATATCGTAAAGAGCTGGGGTCCCAGCACTGAGCCCTGCGGCACTCCACTAATCACTGCCTGTCATTCTGAAAAAGACCCATTTATCCCGACTCTCTGCTTCCTGTCTGCCAACCAGTTCTCTATCCACGTCAGTATATTACCCCCAATACCACGTGCTTTTATTTTGCACACCAATCTCTTGTGTGGGAACTTGTCAAAAGCCTCTTGAAACTCCAAATACACCACATCCACTGGTTCTCCCTTGTTCACTCTACTAGTTACATCCTCAAAAAAGTCCATAAGATTTGTCAAGCATGATTTCCCCTTCATAAATCCACGCTGACTTGGACCGATCCTGTCACTTATTTCCAAATGCACTGCTATTTCATCCTTAATAATTGATTCCAACATTTTCCCCACTACTGATATCAAGCTAACTGGTCTATAATTACCCGCTTTCTCTCTCCCTCCCTTTTTAAAAAGTGGTGTTACATTAGCTACCCTCCAGTCCAGAGGAACTGATCCAGAGTCGATGGAAAATGATCACCAATGCATCCACTATTTCTAGGGCCACTTCCTTAAGTACTCTGGGATGTAGACTATCAGGTCCCGGGGATTTATCGGCCTTCAATCCCATCAATTTTCCTAACACAATTTCCCGCCTAATAAGGATATCCTTCAGTTCCTCCTTCTCACTAGACCCTCGGTCCCGTTGTACTTCCAGAAGGTTATTTGTGTCTTCCTTCGTGAAGACAGAACCCAAGTATTTGTTCAATTGGTCTGCCATTTCTTTGTTCCCCATTATAAATTCACCTGAATCCGACTGCAAGGGACCTACGTTTGTCTTCACTAATCTTTTTCTCTTCACATATCTATAGAAGTTTTTGCAGTCAGTTTTTATGTTTCCGGCAAGCTTCTTCTCGTACTCTATTTTCCCCCTCTTAATTAAACCCTTTATCCTCCTCTGCTGAATTCTAAATTTCTCCCAGTTGTCAGGTTTGTTGCTTTTTCTGGCCAATTTATATGCCTCCTCCTTGGATTTAACACTATCCTTAATTTCCTTGTTAGCCATGGTTGAGCCACCTTCCCCGTTTTATTTTTACTCCAGACAGGGATGTACAATTGCTGAAGTTCATCCATGTGACCTTTAAATGTTTGCCATTGCCTATCCACCGTCAACCCTTTAAGTATCATTTGCCAGTGTATTCTAGCCAATTCACGCCTCAAACCATCAAAGTTACCTTTCTTTAAGTTTAGGAACCTAGTTTCTGAATTAACTCTGTCATTCTCCATCTTAATAAAGAATTCTACCATGTTATGGTCACTCTTCCCCAGGGGCTTCGCATAACAAGATTTCTAATTAGTCCTTTCTCATTACACATCACCCAGTCTAGGTTGGCCAGCTCCTTCATTGGTTCCTCGACATACTGGTCTAGAAAACCATCCCTAATACACTCCAGGAAATCCTCCTCCACCACATTGTTACCAGTTTGGTTAGCCCAATTTACATGTAGATTAAAGTTACCCATGATAACTGCTGTACCATTATTGCATGCATTCCTAATTTCTTGTTTGATGCTGTCCCCAACCTTACTACTACTGTTTGGTGGTCTGTACACAACTCCCACCAGCATTTTCTGCCCCTTGGTATTCCGTAGCTCCACCCATACCGATTCCACATCATCCAAGCTTATGTCCTTTCTTACTATTGCATTAATTTCCTCTTTAACCAGCAATGCCACCCCGCCTCCTTTTCCTTTCTGTCTATCCTTCCTAAATGTTGAATACCCCTGGATGTTGAGTTCCCAGCCTTGCTCCCCTAGAGCCATGTCTCCGTGATGTCAATTACATCATACCCATTAACTGCTATCTGCGCAGTTAATTCATCCACCTTATTACAAATACTCCTCGCATTGAGGCACAGAGCCTCCAGGCTTGTCTTTCTAACACACTTTGCCCCTTTAGAATTTTGCTGTAATGTGGCCTTTTTGCTTTCTGCCTTAGGTTTCTCTGCCCTCCACTTTTACTTTTCTTCTTTCTATCTTTTGCTTCTGCGCCCATTCTACTTCCCTCTGTCTCCCTGCATAGATTCCCATCCCCCTGCCATATTAGTTTAACTCCTCCCTAACAGCACTAGCAAACACTCCCCCCAGGACATTAGTTCCGGTCCTGCCCAGGTGCAGACCATCCGGTTTGTACTGGTCCCACCTCCCCCAGAACGGTTCCAATGTCCAGGAATTTGAATCCCTCCCTTCTGCACCATCCTTAAACCACATATTCTTCTGAGCTATCCTGCGATTCCTACTCTGACTAGCACATGGCACTGGTAGCAATCCTGAGATTACTACTTTTGGGGTCCTACTTTTGAATTTAGCTCCTAGGTCCCTAAATTCGTCTTGTAGGACCTCATCTCGTTTTTTACCTATATTGTTGGTACCTATATGCACCACGACAACTGGCTGTTTACCCTCCCTTCTCAGAATGCCCTGCACCCGCTCCGAGACATCCTTGATCCTTGCACCAGGGAGGCAACATACCATCCTGGAGTCTCGGTTGCGGCCGCAGAAATGTCTATCCCCCTTACAATTGAATCCCCTATCACTATAGCTCTCCCACTCCTTTTCCTGCCCTCCTGTGCAGCAAAGCCACCCACGGTGCCATGAACTTGGCTGCTGCTGCCCTCCCCTGATGAGCCATCCCCCTCAACAGTAACCAAAGCGGTGTATCTGTTTTGCAGGGGGATGACCACAGGGGACCCCTGCACTACCTTTTTTGCACTGCTCTTCCTGTTGATCACGCATTCCGGCAATGAAAGGCTTGGTTAGAGAGAACCATGACGCAAGGCTATACTGATTCCATTGGTGCCATCAGGACTGCTGTCATGCCTACTAATAATGGTGATGAAAAGTGCCCAGTAGCTGGGGCAGCTGGAATGGGCACATATAATGTCATCATCATCATAGGCAGTCCCTCAAATCGAGGATGACTTGCTTCCACGTCAAAAAGGTCACAGGTGTTTCAATGATGGACCTAAAATTCCAGGTCCGAACTAAATCTTGAAGGGTGGAAGATGTCCGTGCTTGGATTTTTTTAATGTGTGGTGGCCGTTGCACACCAGCCACCACAGCGATTTGACAGAGCTAGGTCTTAGTCCAGTAGCAAGGATTAACCAAGACGATTGGAGACCAGCTCTGCTGCACAGATCTAGTGCGTACATATATCGCAGCGTGGGCTGGCCCTCGCCTCTTCTGGGCCCCAAACTCACGCCTCTCCTGGGCCCCGATCACATCCTTCTACAATCTCTCGCCGCTGCTTCGCCCTGACCTCGCCGCTCCTGCTTTACATGCCCATGCTCCAATCACCGACCTGGATCTTGGCTCCCTCTCGGCTTGCACAAGTGCCGGAAAACCGCATGGCCAGGATGTCTATGTATCAGTGGAAGTGTCGCAACCTGCAGCAAGTTCATTTCAGGACTCGTCTGTGGAGAGACGAGGGCTACCTTCAATCCCAGGAGGCTTGTATGCACACACAGCAGCCAAATACTTCACCTACCACCGGGATAGCCTAGAAGAAGCATCATAATAGATTGCGAAATTGGTCATACCAGATTTCTGCGCATTTTGTGCATGACACTATAATGCCCACTTTATGCCCAACAATCGTGCATTAAATTTACCCTATAGGATATAAACATTTATCAGTTCCTGAGTGCTGGTCATAGTGTTGTAATGATGATGGGGGGGGGGCGGTGGGGGGAGTTCCACTGCAGTAGGATTTTAACCATTGTTAGAGCCAAGGAGCTAATTCAGCTGTGAAAAAATAGGCAAGGTGGTTGTATTCAAGTGTTGAACTGAGCAAGTTTTTTAAATGTGAAATAGCTTGCTGGATTACTGTAATGTTTATAATGACTCAAAAGACTTGTTACTGTAAGCTCACTCAGGTGAAAACCTGGTTCGACTTTAATCACGCCCAAAGTGCCCACATGACATGGTACTCGCTCTTGTCTACCAGGGCCTGCGCACACACGCGTACAGCCCGATGACCTCTGACAGTGGCGCCCCCTGGTGTCTAGTGCCCCCAAGCATCAATAAATAACAACATCCCCCTTCAAGATCTTAGTATCAATCTCTTTACAAATTAAGACGGTCTGGGTCTTTTCGCTCACGAGTTGATCATCTCAGTTCAACTCCAGTTCTGGTTCTGAGTCAGTTATGACTGGAGGCTGAGTAACCGATCTGATGGGAGTGGTAATGATCCTATCGGAGACTGAAGGTCCAGATTCAGTAATGACAGCAGAGTCTTCTGATGAATGAACATTGGTTGGTTGGTCACTGACTGCATCTTCCTCAACCGGTTCCGGTTCATCCGTGTGCCGCAGTTTTATCTTATCAACATGTTTCCTGCATGTTTGCCCATTCTTGAGTATGACAATAAACACCATGTTACCCTCCTTGGCCGTAACAGTACTGGCGATCCACTTTGGACCTTGACCAGAATTTAGTACATGCACAGGATCGTTGACAGAGATGTCACGTGACACAGCAACACGATCGTGAGACCATTGCTGATTTTGATGTCTGTTTGCAATATGATCATTCAAATCAGGATGGACAAGAGAAAGCTTGGTCTTGAGACTTCTCTTCATCAGTAGTTCAGCAGGGGAGACCCCGGTAAGCGTGTGAGGTCTGGTCCTGTAACTAAGCAATATACATGACAAACTAGTCTGCAGTGAACCCTGAGTAACACATTTCATGCTTTGCTTGATCGTTTGAACCGCATGCTCTGCTTGACCATTAGACGCAGGTTTGAATGGAGCAGACCTTACATATATGATACCATTGAGTTTCATGAACTCCTGAAACTCAAGACTTGTGAAGCAAGATCCGTTATCGCTCACAACAATGTCAGGCAAACCATGAGTAGCAAACATGACACGAAGGTTCTCCATAGCAGCTATGGACATACTAGATGACATAATAATACACTCTATCCTCTTTGAATATGCATCCACCACAACAAAAAACATCTTTCCCAGGAAAGGGCCCGCAAAATCAATGTGTATCCTCGACCATGGAAACACAGAAATGTAGAAAATAGGTGCAGAAGTAGGCCATTCGGCCCTTCGAGCCTGCACCACCATTCGATAAGATCATGGCTGATCATTCCCTCAGTACCCCTTTCCTGCTTTCTCTCCATATACCTTGATCCCTTTAGCTGTAAGGGCCATATCTAACTCCCTCTTGAATATATCCAATGAACTGGCATCAACAACTCTCTGCGGTAGGGAATTCCACAGGTTAACAACTCTCTGAGTGAAGAAGTTTCTCCTCATCTGGGTTCTAAATGGCTTACCCCTTATCCTAAGACTGTGTCCCCTGGTTCTGGACTTCCCCACATCGGGAACAATCTACCCGCATCTAACCTGTCCCGTCCCGTCAGAATCTTGTATGTTTCTATGAGATCCCCTCTCATCATTCTAAACTCCAATGTATAAAGGTCCATTTGATCCAGTCTCTCCTCATATGTCAGTCCGGCCATCCCAGGAATCAGGCTGGTGAACCTTTGCTGCACTCACTCAATAGCAAGAATGTCCTTCCTCAGATTAAGAGACCAAAATTGAACACAATATTCCAGGTGAGGCCTCGCCAAGGCCCTGTACAACTGCAGTAAGACCTCCCTGCTTCTATACTCAAATCCCCTAGCTACGAAGGCCAACATACCATTTGCCTTCTTCACCGCCTGCTGTACCTCTATGCCAACTTTCAATGACTGATGAACCATGATACCCAGGTCTCGTTGCACCTCCCCTTTTCCTAATCTGCCGCCATTCAGATAATATTCTGTCTTCGCGTTTTTGCCTCCAAAGTGGATAACCTCACATTTATCCACATTATACTGCATCTGCCATGCATTTGCCCACTCACCTAACCTGTCGAAGTCACCCTGCAGCCTCTTAGCGTCCCCCTCACAGCTCACACCACCACCCAGTTTAGTGTCCACCCATGGTTTAGATGGCCATGACCAAAGACTCAGTGGAGATTCTGCTGGTACTTAACTTAGCTGCATGCAAGTATTGCACTGATGCACACATGATTCCAGATTAAAATCAATTCCAGGCCACCAAACATGAGCCCTGGCAATGGCTTTTATTGTGTTCCAAACACAGATGAGGCTGCACACAGGGAGGTTAAAGTAACAGTGACCTCAGTCTTTAATAAGACACTCCAGAGTGAGGAACAGGCCTTAGGGGCCGGCTCATATACAGTGCTCCCATGGGATGCTGGGATCCCTTGGGACTTCAGGGGATGAGCTCCCTGGTGGTGGAACATGGGAGTGCATGCTTTACAGATACACAACATCACTCCCCCCCACAAAGTCAAAGTGAAAACTATTTACAAGGTGAGACGGTCGGGAGCCTTTCTTTCCTTGGTGGACTGCCTCGGTACAAATGTCTGTTCTGGTGTTTTGGCTGTACCCTTGCTCGGTTGCCGTGTTGTTGGCCCGGCAGGGCTGCTAGGTGAGCCTGGCCTTGCTGGGCTGTTGGGTTTGATTTCCTGGTCCGGCGTGGTGTCGTTGATCCTTTGGGTGTGTGTTGTGGGCTCAAAAAAGGTGGTGTCTGCTGTGGGTTGTTCAGGGCAGTCTGTGACCCGCAGCCTCGTTTGGTCCAGGTGCTTTCTGCAAATTTGTCCATTGTCTAGTTTGACTACAAACACCCTATTCCCTTCTTTAGCTATCACCGTGCCCGCGATCCACTTGGGACCATGTCCATAGTTTAGCACATACACAGGGTCATTCAGATCAATTTCCCCATACACAGTGGCGCGACAATCGTTTACATTTTGTTGCTGCCGCCTCTGCTCTCTACCTGATCATGCAGGTTGGGGTGAACCAGCGAGAGTCTGGTTTTAAGTGTCCTTTTCATAAGTAGCTCAGCCGGGGCACCCCTGTGAGTGAGTGGGGTCTCATGCGGTGGCTGAGCAGTACTCGGGACAGACGGGTTTGGAGTGAGCCTTCTGTGACTCGTTTAAGGCTCTGTTTGATGGTTTGTACTGCCCGCTCTGCCTGCCCATTGGAGGCTGGTTTTAACGGGGCCGAGGTAACATGTTTGATCCCATTGTGGGTCATGAATTCTTTAAATTCTGCACTGGTAAAACATGGCCCTTTGTCACTGACCAGTATGTCAGGCAGGCCGTGGGTGGCAAATATGGCCCTCAGGCTTTCAATGGTGCTTCCCGACATTATGTCACATTCAATCCATTTTGAAAAAGCATCCACCACCAACAGGAACATTTTACCGAGAAACGGGCCCGCATAGACGACATGGATCCTTGACCATGGTCTGGAGGGCCAGGACCACAAACTTAGTGGTGCCTCTCTGGGTGCATTGCTCAATTGAGCACATACGCTGCAATGCCGTACACAGGATTCTAAGTCAGAGTCGATACCGGGCCACCATACATGGGATCTGGCTATCGCTTTCATCATTACTATACCCGGGTGTGTGCTGTGGCGATCCGAGATGGACGTCTCGCTGCCCTTTTTTGGTAGCACTACTCGGTTACCCCACAATAGCTCGTCCTTTCGTCGCTGGAGCAGTTTGATTGGCTCTTGCATTTCAACAGGGATGCTGGCCCAGCTCCCATGTAGTACACAGTTTTTTACTAGGGACAGCAGAGGATCTTGGCTGGTCCAAGTCCTAATCTGGTGGGCCGTGACAGGTGATTTATCATTTTCAAACACTTCCATGACCATCAACAAGTCTGCGGGCTGTGCCACCATCAACAAGTTTGCAGGCTGCGCCATTTCCACCCCTGTGGTGGGCAATGGTAACCGACTGAGAGCATCCGCACAGTTCTTGGTGCCTGGCCTGTGGCGGATGGTATAGTTATATGCTGATAGCGCGAGTGCCCACCTTTGTATACGAGCTGAGGCATTGGTATTTATTCCCTTGTTTTCAGCGAACAGGGATGTGAGGGGCTTGTGATCAGTTTCCAGCTCAAATTTGAAGCCAAACAGGTACTGTTGCATTTTCTTTACCCCAAACACACACGCTAATACCTCTTTCTCAATCATGCTGTAGGCCCTCTCGGCCTTAGACAAGCTCCTGACAGGTTGCTACTTCCCTGCAACGTTAGCATGTTGTAATACACACCCGACTCCGTACGACGACACGTCACATGCTAGCACAAGTCTTTTACACGGGTTATACAATACAAGCAGCTTGTTGGAGCATAAAATGTTTCTGGCTTTCTCAAAAGCAATTACTTGTTTTTTTTCCCATATGCAGTTCTCACCTTTGCGCAATAACACATGTAGGGGCTCTAAAAGGGTGCTTAACCCCGGTAGGAAGTTACCAAAATAGTTGAGGAGTCCCAGGAACGACCGCAGCTCCATGACGTTCTGTGGCCTGGGCGCGTTCCTGATAGCCTCTGTCTTGGCGTGGGTGGGCCGATTGCCATCTGCCGCGATCTTTCTCCCCAAAAACTCTACTTCTGTTGCCATGAAGATGCATTTTGACCTCTTCAGCCGCAGCCCTACGCGATCCAGTCGCTGGAGGACCTCCTCCAGGTTTTGTAGGTGCTCGGCGGTGTCCCGACCCGTGACCAATATGTCGTCCTGAAAGACCACCGTGTATGGTACCGACTTGAGTAGGCTCTCCATGTTTCTCAGGAGGATCGCTGCAGCCGACCGAATTCCAAACGGGTATCTGTTGTAGATGAACAGTCCCTTGTGCGTGTTGATGCAGGCGAGGCCCTTCGAAGACTCCTCCAGGTCCTGCGTCATGTAGGCCGAAGTCAGGGTGAGCTTGGTGAACGTCTTGCCTCCTGCCAGTGTCGCAAATAGGTCGTCTGCCTTAGGTAGTGGGTATTGGTCCTGTAGCGAGAAACGATTAATAGTTACTTTATAATCGCCGCAAATCCTGACCGTGCCATCACTTTTGAGTACTGGAACAATCGGGCCGGCCCACTCGCTGAATTCCGCTGGGGAGATGATGCCCACGCGTTGCAGCCTGTCCAGCTCGATTTCCACTCTCTCCCTCATCATGTGAGGTATTGCTCGCGCCTTGTGGTGAATGGGTCGTGTTTCTGGGACCAAGTGGATCCGCACCTTCGCCCCGAAAAAGTTTCCAATGCCTGGCTCAAAAAGGGAAGGAAATTTGTTAAGAACCTGGGTACATGAGGCCTCATCGACATGTGATAGCGCTCGGATGTCATCCCAGTTCCAGCGGATTTTGCCCAGCCAGCTCCTTCCAAGCAGTGTAGGGCCATCGCCCAGGACAATCCAGAGTGGCAGTTCGCGCACCATGCCCTCGTAGGTGACCTTGACCATGGCGCTACCCAGGACAGTGATAAGCTCTTTGGTATATGTTCGCAGTTTCGTTTGGATGGGGCTCAGGGCTGGTCTGAACGCCTTATTGCACCACAGTCTCTCAAACATCTTTTTATTCATGATGGATTGGCTAGCGCCAGTGTCCAGTTCCATGGCTACGGGTAAGCCATTCAATTTTACGTTTAGCATTATAGGTGGACATTTCGTCAAAAATGTGTGCAACCTGTGTACTTCAGCATCTGTCTCCTCTCTCTGAGGCTCGAAATTGCTTTGATCCACCATGGACCGATCTTCCTCTGCCACGTGGTGGTTAGCAGGTTTTGCAGAGCTTGCAGCTTGTTTGCAAGCTCGTTGGAGGTGCCCCATTGTTCCACAGCTCTTGCAAACATACCCTTTGAAGTTGCATGAATAGGCTGAATGGAAGCCTCCTCAACGCCAACAAGGTGTGAATTGCCTTGCATTCATCCTTTGTTGGGGACTCTGAGTCATCTGGGTCACCTGAGGCCTGCTGGCAGTTGCAGACTCGTGGGTTCTACCCTGTACATTTCTGCTCACACAGTTCCTATTAATTTATGAACATTGCTAGCACTTGTGTGCTGAGAGATTTGTTTGGTGTTTTCACTGGTGGACATAAATGCCTGTGCTATCGCAATGCCCTTACTGAGGGTCGGTGTCTCTACAGTCAAAGGTCTTTGTAGGATGGTCTCGTGGCCAGTGCCCAGTACAAAAAAGTCTCTGAGCATTTGCTCCCGGTAGCCATCAAACTCACATTGTCCTGCAAGTCACCTTAGTTCGGCGACGTAGCTCGCCACTTCCTGGCCTTCAGATCGCTGGCACGTGTAGAACCGATACCTCGCTATCAGCACGTTCTCCCTCGGGTTAAGATGCTCCCGAACCAGTGTACACAGCTCCTCATACGACTTAACTGTGGATTTCACCGGAGCCGAAGATTCTTCATGAGGCTGTAGGTCAGTGCCCCGCAGACCGTGAGGAGTACCGCTCTCCTTTTTGCAGTGCTTCCTTCTCCATCCAGCTCGTTGGCTACAAAGTACTGGTCTAGGCATTCGACATAGGCTTCCCAGTCCTCACCCTCCGAGAACTTCTCCAGGATGCCTACAGTTTGCTGCATCTTTGCGTTGGATTCGTATACTCGTCGCCAATTGTTGTGTTCCTAACACAGATGATGCTACACACAGGGAGGTTAAAGTAACAGTGACCTCAGTCTTTAATAAGACACTCCAGAGTGCGGAACAGGCCTTAGGGGCCAGTTTATATACAGTGCTCGCAAGGGATGCTGGGATCCCTTGGAACATCAGGGGATGCGCTCCCTGGTGGTGGAACATGGGAGTGCATGCTTTACAGATACCCAACAGCTTTCATCATGACGATACCAGGATGACCACTATGTAGTTCAAGTACAAACTTTTCTCCGACTTTCTTCAGCATAACAACATGATTGCCCCACAGTCGACAATCTGACTGAATGGATAGTTCATCTTTGAGACGGGTTGTAAGGTTTGGTCTCATCACACATTTCCATAGGTATTGCAGACCAATCACCAATGTTTCACAACCGATAAAATAGGATCATGGCTGGTTCAGATCCTCACTTGTTGAGCAGTGACAGGAGTTCCTTCACTCTCAAAAGCATCCATTACTAACAGTAGATCTGCAGGTTGAGGCATCTCCACTTCAGGTGTGGGCAACGACAGACGACTCAGTGTATTGGCACAATTCTCAGTGCCAGGTCTATGATGAATAATATAATCATAGGCAGACAATGTCAACGCCCATCTCTGGATACGGGATTAATACCTTTGTTTTCCAAAAA
>NW_027251763.1:0-37431 GCF_044704955.1 Pristiophorus japonicus | reverse complement strand
AGCTGGCAATGCTTGAGGCGGGCCCCTGTGGAATGCAGCCAGCCAGCCAGCCAGCTATTCCACAGGGCTCCCCTCTGGATTGTGTGTGTGTGTGTGTGTGGTGGGGTGCTGCAGGCTTACCTTGTGGCAGGCAGCAGGAGCCACACAGTGGGACCCTACCATAGTGCACCCTGGAAAAACACAACTGTACGCATCTTGGCAACAAGGCCACTTCACCCAGGGGTGTGTTTTATTTAGGCACCCAAACAAGGTGGGCTAGGTTCCCGCAGGCAGCGTGTCCCCCTTCTTTAGCTCAGCTCAGCTCATGTCATGTCATGTCTTTTGATAATCAAAGATTTTATATATATGTATAAATATATATAAAAGCTTTTTCAATGCTGGGGCTGCTGGGGCTGCTGCTGCTGGGGCTGCTGGTGTTGCTGGGGAAGCTGGCAATGGCAGTGGGTGGGACAAGGGGGCGGGACAAGGGGGCGTGTTAGTGGGCGGGACAAGGGGCGTGGCAGTAGGCGGGACAAGGGGCGTGGCAGTGGGCGGGACAAGGGGGCGTGGCAGTGGGCGGGACAAGGGGGCGGGACAAGGGGGCGTGGCAGTAGGCGGGACAAGGGGGCGTGGCAGTGGGCGGGACAAGGGGCGTGGCAGTGGGCGGGACAAGGGGGCGTGGCAATAGGCGGGACAAGGGGGCGGGACAAGGGGCGTGTCAGTAGGCGGGACAAGGGGCGTGGCAGTGGGCGGGACAAGGGGGCGTGGCAGTAGGCTGGACAAGGGGGCGTGGCAGTAGGCGGGACAAGGGGCGGGACAAGGGGGCGTGGCAGTAGGCGGGACAAGGGGCGGGACAAGGGGGCGTGGCAGTAGGCGGGACAAGGGGGCGTGGCAGTAGGCGGGACAAGGGGCGGGACAAGGGGGCGTGGCAGTAGGCGGGACAAGGGGCGTGGCAGTAGGCGGGACAAGGGGGCGGGACAAGGGGCGTGGCAGTTTGCGGGACAAGGGGCGTGGCAGTGGGCGGGACAAGGGGGCGTGGCAGTGGGAGGGACAAGGGGCGTGGCAGTGGGAGGGACAAGGGGCGTGGCAATAGGCGGGACAAGGGGGCGGGACAAGGGGCGTGGCAGTGGGCGGGACAAGGGGCGTGGCAGTGGGCGGGACAAGGGGCGTGGCAGTGGGCGGGACAGGGGGCGTGGCAGTTTGCGGGACAAGGGGCGTGGCAGTAGGCGGGACACGGGGGCGTGGCAATAGGCGGGACAAGGGGGCGGGACAAGGGGCGTGGCAGTGGGCGGGACACGGGGGCGTGGCAATAGGCGGGACAAGGGGGCGGGACAAGGGGCGTGGCAGTAGGCGGGACAAGGGGCGTGGCAGTAGGCTTGACAAGGGGGCGTGGCAATAGGCGGGACAAGGGGGCGGGACAAGGGGAGTGTCAGTGGGCGGGACAAGGGGCGTGGCAGTAGGCGGGACAAGGGGCGTGGCAGTGGGCGGGACCAGGGGGCGTGGCAATAGGCGGGACAAGGGGGCGGGACAAGGGGCGTGGCAGTGGGCGGGACACGGGGGCGTGGCAATAGGCGGGACAAGGGGGCGGGACAAGGGGCGTGGCAGTAGGCGGGACAAGGGGCGTGTCAGTAGGCGGGACAAGGGGCGTGGCAGTAGGCTTGACAAGGGGGCGTGGCAATAGGCGGGACAAGGGGGCGGGACAAGGGGAGTGTCAGTGGGCGGGACAAGGGGCGTGGCAGTGGGCGGGACAAGGGGAGTGTCAGTAGGCGGGACAAGGGGCGTGGCAGTGGGCGGGACAAGGGGCGTGGCAGTGGGCGGGACAAGGGGGCGTGTCAGTAGGCGGGACAAGGGGGCGTGGCAGTGGGCGGGACAAGGGGGCGTGGCAGTAGGCGGGACAAGGGGCGTGGCAGTGGGCGGGACAAGGGGGCGTGGCAGTAGGCGGGACAAGGGGCGTGGCAGTGGGCGGGACAAGGGGGCGTGGCAGTAGGCGGGACAAGGGGCGTGGCAGTGGGCGGGACAAGGGGGCGTGTCAGTAGGCGGGACAAGGGGCGTGGCAGTGGGCGGGACAAGGGGGCGTGGCAGTAGGCGGGACAAGGGGGCGTGGCAGTAGGCGGGACAAGGGGCGTGGCAGTAGGCGTGACAAGGGGGCGTGGCAGTAGGCGGGACAAGGGGCGGGACAAGGGGCGTGTCAGTAGGCGGGACAAGGGGCGTGGCAGTAGGCTTGACAAGGGGGCGTGGCAATAGGCGGGACAAGGGGAGTGTCAGTGGGCGGGACAAGGGGCGTGGCAGTGGGCGGGACAAGGGGGCGTGTCAGTGGGCGGGACAAGGGGCGTGGCAGTGGGCGGGACAAGGGGGCGTGGCAGTAGGCGGGACAAGGGGGCGTGGCGGTAGGCGGGACAAGGGGGCGTGGCAGTAGCCGGGACAAGGGACGTGGCAGTAGGCGGGACCAGGGGGCGTGGCAGTAGGCGGGACCATGGGGCGTGGCAGTAGGCGGGACAAGGGGCGTGGCAGTGGGCGGGACAAGGGACGTGGCAGTAGGCGGGACCAGGGGGCGTGGCAGTAGGCGGGACCATGGGGCGTGGCAGTAGGCGGGACAAGGGGCGTGGCAGTGGGCGGGACAAGGGGGCGGGACAAGGGGCGTGGCAGTAGGCGGGACACGGGGGCGTGGCAATAGGCGGGACAAGGGGGCGGGACAAGGGGGCGTGGCAGTGGGCGGGACACGGGGGCGTGGCAATAGGCGGGACAAGGGGGCGGGACAAGGGGCGTGTCAGTAGGCGGGACAAGGGGCGTGGCAGTGGGCGGGACAAGGGGGCGTGGCAGTAGGCTGGACAAGGGGGCGTGGCAGTAGGCGGGACAAGGGGCGTGGCAGTAGGCTTGACAAGGGGGCGTGGCAATAGGCGGGACAAGGGGGCGGGACAAGGGGAGTGTCAGTGGGCGGGACAAGGGGGCGTGGCAGTAGGCGGGACAAGGGGGCGGGACAAGGGGGCGTGGCAGTAGGCGGGACCAGGGGGCGTGGCAATGGGCGGGACAAGGGGGCGGGACAAGGGGCGTGGTAGTAGGCGGGACAAGGGGCGTGGCAGTAGGCGGGACAAGGGGGCGTGGCAGTAGGCGGGACAAGGGGGCGTGGCAGTAGGCGGGACAAGGGGCGTGGCAGTGGGCGGGACAAGGGGGCGTGGCAGTAGGCGGGACAAGGGGGCGTGGCAGTAGGCGGGACAAGGGGGCGTGGCAGTGGGCGGGACAAGGGGCGTGGCAGTGGGCGGGACAAGGGGGCGTGGCAGTAGGCGGGGCAAGGGGCGGGACAAGGGGGCGTGGCAGTGGGCGGGACAAGGGGGCGTGGCAGTAGGCGGGACAAGGGGGCGGGACAAGGGGGCGTGGCAGTAGGCGGGATAAGGGGCGTGGCAGTGGGCGGGACCAGGGGGCGTGGCAATAGGCGGGACAAGGGGGCGGGACAAGGGGCGTGGCAGTGGGCGGGACACGGGGGCGTGGCAATAGGCGGGACAAGGGGGCGGGACAAGGGGCGTGTCAGTAGGCGGGACAAGGGGGCGTGGCAGTAGGCGGGACAAGGGGGCGTGGCAGTGGGCGGGACAAGGGGCGTGGCAGTGGGCGGGACAAGGGGGCGTGTCAGTAGGCGGGACAAGGGGGCGTGGCAGTAGGCGGGGCAAGGGGCGGGACAAGGGGGCGTGGCAGTGGGCGGGACAAGGGGGTGCGGCAGTAGGCGGGACAAGGGGGCGGGACAAGGGGGCGTGGCAGTAGGCGGGACAAGGGGCGTGGCAGTGGGCGGGACCAGGGGGCGTGGCAATAGGCGGGACAAGGGGGCGGGACAAGGGGCGTGGCAGTGGGCGGGACACGGGGGCGTGGCAATAGGCGGGACAAGGGGGCGGGACAAGGGGCGTGTCAGTAGGCGGGACAAGGGGGCGTGGCAGTAGGCTTGACAAGGGGGCGTGGCAATAGGCGGGACAAGGGGGCGGGACAAGGGGAGTGTCAGTGGGCGGGACAAGGGGCGTGGCAGTGGGCGGGACAAGGGGGCGTGTCAGTAGGCGGGACAAGGGGCGTGGCAGTGGGCGGGACAAGGGGGCGTGGCAGTGGGCGGGACAAGGGGGCGTGGCAGTAGGCGGGACAAGGGGGCGTGGCAGTAGGCGGCGCAAGGGGCGGGACAAGGGGGCGTGGCAGTAGGCGGGACAAGGGGGCGTGGCAGTAGGCGGGACAAGGGGGCGTGGCAGTAGCCGGGACAAGGGACGTGTCAGTAGGCGGGACAAGGGGCGTGGCAGTAGGCGGGACAAGAGGGCGTGGCAGTAGGCGGGACCATGGGGCGTGGCAGTAGGCGGGACAAGGGGCGTGGCAGTGGGCGGGACAAGGGGCGTGGCAGTAGGCGGGACCAGGGGGCGTGGCAGTGGGCGGGACACGGGGGCGTGGCAATAGGCGGGACAAGGGGGCGGGACAAGGGGCGTGTCAGTAGGCGGGACAAGGGGGCGTGGCAGTGGGCGGGACAAGGGGCGTGGCAGTAGGCGGGACAAGGGGGCGTGGCAGTGGGCGGGACAAGGGGCGTGGCAGTAGGCGGGACAAGGGGCGTGGCAGTGGGCGGGACAAGGGGGCGTGTCAGTAGGCGGGACAAGGGGCGTGGCAGTGGGCGGGACAAGGGGGCGTGGCAGTAGGCGGGACAAGGGGGCGTGGCAGTAGGCGGGACAAGGGGGCGTGGCAGTAGGCGGGACAAGGGGGCGTGGCAGTAGGCGGGACAAGGGGGCGTGGCAGTAGCCGGGACAAGGGGAGTGTCAGTGGGCGGGACAAGGGGAGTGTCAGTGGGCGGGACAAGGGGAGTGTCAGTGGGCGGGACAAGGGGAGTGTCAGTGGGTGGGACAAGGGGAGTGTCAGTGGGCGGGACAAGGGGAGTGTCAGTGGGCGGGACAAGGGGAGTGTCAGTGGGCGGGACAAGGGGAGTGTCAGTGGGCGGGACAAGGGGAGTGTCAGTGGGTGGGACAAGGGGAGTGTCAGTGGGAGGGACAAGGGGAGTGTCAGTGGGCGGGACAAGGGGAGTGTCAGTGGGCGGGACAAGGGGAGTGTCAGTGGGCGGGGTAACAAGTTGGGCTAGGTTCCCGCAGGCAGCGTGTCCCCCTTCTTTAGCTCAGCTCAGCTCAGGCTCATGTCATGTCATGTCATGTCTTTTGATAATCAAAGACTTTATATATATATATATCAGTATATATAAAGTCTTTTTGAATGCTGGGCTGCTGGGGCTGCTGGAGCTGCTGGAGCTGCTGCTGGGGAAGCTGGCAATGCTTGAGGCGGGCCCCTGTGGAATGCAGCCAGCCAGCCAGCCAGCTATTCCACAGGGCTCCCCTCTGGATTGTGTGTGTGTGTGTGTGTGGTGGGGTGCTGCAGGCTTACCTTGTGGCAGGCAGCAGGAGCCACACAGTGGGACCCTACCATAGTGCACCCTGGAAAAACACAACTGTACGCATCTTGGCAACAAGGCCACTTCACCCAGGGGTGTGTTTTATTTAGGCACCCAAACAAGGTGGGCTAGGTTCCCGCAGGCAGCGTGTCCCCCTTCTTTAGCTCAGCTCATGTCATGTCATGTCATGTCTTTTGATAATCAAAGATTTTATATATATGTATAAATATATATAAAAGCTTTTTCAATGCTGGGGCTGCTGGGGCTGCTGCTGCTGGGGCTGCTGGTGTTGCTGGGGAAGCTGGCAATGGCAGTGGGTGGGACAAGGGGGCGGGACAAGGGGGCGTGGTAGTAGGCGGGACAAGGGGCGTGGCAGTAGGCGGGACAAGGGGGCGTGGCAGTAGGCGGGACAAGGGGGCGTGGCAGTGGGCGGGACAAGGGGCGTGGCAGTGGGCGGGACAAGGGGGCGTGGCAGTAGGCGGGGCAAGGGGCGGGACAAGGGGGCGTGGCAGTGGGCGGGACAAGGGGGCGTGGCAGTAGGCGGGACAAGGGGGCGGGACAAGGGGGCGTGGCAGTAGGCGGGACAAGGGGCGTGGCAGTGGGCGGGACAAGGGGGCGTGGCAGTAGGCGGGACAAGGGGGCGTGGCAGTAGGCGGGACAAGGGGGCGTGGCAGTGGGCGGGACAAGGGGCGTGGCAGTGGGCGGGACAAGGGGGCGTGGCAGTAGGCGGGGCAAGGGGCGGGACAAGGGGGCGTGGCAGTGGGCGGGACAAGGGGGCGGGACAAGGGGGCGTGGCAGTAGGCGGGATAAGGGGCGTGGCAGTGGGCGGGACCAGGGGGCGTGGCAATAGGCGGGACAAGGGGGCGGGACAAGGGGCGTGGCAGTGGGCGGGACACGGGGGCGTGGCAATAGGCGGGACAAGGGGGCGGGACAAGGGGCGTGTCAGTAGGCGGGACAAGGGGGCGTGGCAGTAGGCGGGACAAGGGGGCGTGGCAGTGGGCGGGACAAGGGGCGTGACAGTGGGCGGGACAAGGGGGCGTGTCAGTAGGCGGGACAAGGGGGCGTGGCAGTAGGCGGGGCAAGGGGCGGGACAAGGGGGCGTGGCAGTGGGCGGGACAAGGGGGTGCGGCAGTAGGCGGGACAAGGGGGCGGGACAAGGGGGCGTGGCAGTAGGCGGGACAAGGGGCGTGACAGTGGGCGGGACACGGGGGCGTGGCAATAGGCGGGACAAGGGGGCGGGACAAGGGGCGTGTCAGTAGGCGGGACAAGGGGGCGTGGCAGTAGGCGGGGCAACGGGCGGGACAAGGGGGCGGGACAAGGGGGCGTGTCAGTAGGCGGGACAAGGGGCGTGGCAGTGGGCGGGACAAGGGGGCGTGGCAGTAGGCGGGACAAGGGGGCGTGGCAGTAGGCGGCGCAAGGGGCGGGACAAGGGGGCGTGGCAGTAGGCGGGACAAGGGGCGTGGCAGTAGGCGGCGCAAGGTGCGGGACAAGGGGGCGTGGCAGTGGGCGGAACAAGGGGGCGTGGCAATGGGCGGGACAAGGGGAGTGTCAGTGGGCGGGACAAGGGGAGTGTCAGTGGGCGGGACAAGGGGAGTGTCAGTGGGCGGGACAAGGGGAGTGTCAGTGGGAGGGACAAGGGGAGTGTCAGTGGGCGGGACAAGGGGAGTGTCAGTGGGCGGGACAAGGGGAGTGTCAGTGGGCGGGACAAGGGGAGTGTCAGTGGGCGGGACAAGGGGAGTGTCAGTGGGCGGGGTAACAAGTTGGGCTAAGTTCCCGCAGGCAGCGTGTCCCCCTTCTTTAGCTCAGCTCAGCTCATGTCATGTCATGTCATGTCTTTTGATAATCAAAGACTTTATATATATATATATCAGTATATATAAAGTCTTTTTGAATGCTGGGCTGCTGGGGCTGCTGGGGCTGCTGGAGCTGCTGCTGGGGAAGCTGGCAATGCTTGAGGCGGGCCCCTGTGGAATGCAGCCAGCCAGCCAGCCAGCTATTCCACAGGGCTCCCCTCTGGATTGTGTGTGTGTGTGTGTGTGTGGTGGGGTGCTGCAGGCTTACCTTGTGGCAGGCAGCAGGAGCCACACAGTGGGACCCTACCATAGTGCACCCTGGAAAAACACAACTGTACGCATCTTGGCAACAAGGCCACTTCACCCAGGGGTGTGTTTTATTTAGGCACCCAAACAAGGTGGGCTAGGTTCCCGCAGGCAGCGTGTCCCCCTTCTTTAGCTCAGCTCAGCTCATGTCATGTCATGTCTTTTGATAATCAAAGATTTTATATATATGTATAAATATATATAAAAGCTTTTTCAATGCTGGGGCTGCTGGGGCTGCTGCTGCTGGGGCTGCTGGTGTTGCTGGGGAAGCTGGCAATGGCAGTGGGTGGGACAAGGGGGCGGGACAAGGGGGCGTGGCAGTAGGCGGGACAAGGGGCGTGGCAGTAGGCGGGACAAGGGGGCTGGACAAGGGGGCGTGGCAGTGGGCGGGACAAGGAGGCGTGGCAGTAGGCGGGACAAGGGGCGGGACAAGGGGGCGTGGCAGTAGGCGGGACAAGGGGGCGTGGCAGTAGCCGGGACCAGGAACGTGGCAGTAGGCGGGACAAGGGGGCGTGGCAGTGGGCGGGACAAGGGGCGTGGCAGTGGGCGGGACAAGGGGGCGTGGCAGTAGGCGGGACAAGGGGGCGTGGCAGTAGGCGGGACAAGGGGGCGTGGCAGTGGGCGGGACAAGGGGCGTGGCAGTGGGCGGGACAAGGGGGCGTGTCAGTAGGCGGGACAAGGGGGCGTGGCAGTAGGCGGGGCAAGGGGCGGGACAAGGGGGCGTGGCAGTGGGCGGGACAAGGGGGCGTGGCAGTAGGCGGGACAAGGGGGCGGGACAAGGGGGCGTGGCAGTAGGCGGGACAAGGGGCGTGGCAGTGGGCGGGACCAGGGGGCGTGGCAATAGGCGGGACAAGGGGGCGGGACAAGGGGCGTGGCAGTGGGCGGGACACGGGGGCGTGGCAATAGGCGGGACAAGGGGCGTGTCAGTAGGCGGGACAAGCGGCGTGGCAGTAGGCTTGACAAGGGGGCGTGGCAATAGGCGGGACAAGGGGGCGGGACAAGGGGAGTGTCAGTGGGCGGGACAAGGGGCGTGGCAGTGGGCGGGACAAGGGGGCGTGTCAGTAGGCGGGACAAGGGGCGTGGCAGTGGGCGGGACAAGGGGGCGTGGCAGTGGGCGGGACAAGGGGGCGTGGCAGTAGGCGGGACAAGGGGGCGTGGCAGTAGGCGGCGCAAGGGGCGGGACAAGGGGGCGTGGCAGTAGGCGGGACAAGGGGGCGTGGCAGTAGGCGGGACAAGGGGGCGTGGCAGTAGCCGGGACAAGGGACGTGTCAGTAGGCGGGACAAGGGGCGTGGCAGTAGGCGGGACAAGAGGGCGTGGCAGTAGGCGGGACCATGGGGCGTGGCAGTAGGCGGGACAAGGGGCGTGGCAGTGGGCGGGACACGGGGGCGTGGCAATAGGCGGGACAAGGGGGCGGGACAAGGGGCGTGTCAGTAGGCGGGACAAGGGGGCGTGGCAGTGGGCGGGACAAGGGGCGTGGCAGTAGGCGGGACAAGGGGGCGTGGCAGTGGGCGGGACAAGGGGCGTGGCAGTAGGCGGGACAAGGGGCGTGGCAGTGGGCGGGACAAGGGGGCGTGTCAGTAGGCGGGACAAGGGGCGTGGCAGTGGGCGGGACAAGGGGGCGTGGCAGTAGGCGGGACAAGGGGGCGTGGCAGTAGGCGGGACAAGGGGGCGTGGCAGTAGGCGGGACAACGGGGCGTGGCAGTAGGCGGGACAAGGGGGCGTGGCAGTAGCCGGGACAAGGGGAGTGTCAGTGGGCGGGACAAGGGGAGTGTCAGTGGGCGGGACAAGGGGAGTGTCAGTGGGCGGGACAAGGGGAGTGTCAGTGGGTGGGACAAGGGGAGTGTCAGTGGGCGGGACAAGGGGAGTGTCAGTGGGCGGGACAAGGGGAGTGTCAGTGGGCGGGACAAGGGGAGTGTCAGTGGGCGGGACAAGGGGAGTGTCAGTGGGTGGGACAAGGGGAGTGTCAGTGGGAGGGACAAGGGGAGTGTCAGTGGGCGGGACAAGGGGAGTGTCAGTGGGCGGGACAAGGGGAGTGTCAGTGGGCGGGGTAACAAGTTGGGCTAGGTTCCCGCAGGCAGCGTGTCCCCCTTCTTTAGCTCAGCTCAGCTCAGGCTCATGTCATGTCATGTCATGTCTTTTGATAATCAAAGACTTTATATATATATATATCAGTATATATAAAGTCTTTTTGAATGCTGGGCTGCTGGGGCTGCTGGAGCTGCTGGAGCTGCTGCTGGGGAAGCTGGCAATGCTTGAGGCGGGCCCCTGTGGAATGCAGCCAGCCAGCCAGCCAGCTATTCCACAGGGCTCCCCTCTGGATTGTGTGTGTGTGTGTGTGTGTGTGTGGTGGGGTGCTGCAGGCTTACCTTGTGGCAGGCAGCAGGAGCCACACAGTGGGACCCTACCATAGTGCACCCTGGAAAAACACAACTGTACGCATCTTGGCAACAAGGCCACTTCACCCAGGGGTGTGTTTTATTTAGGCACCCAAACAAGGTGGGCTAGGTTCCCGCAGGCAGCGTGTCCCCCTTCTTTAGCTCAGCTCATGTCATGTCATGTCATGTCTTTTGATAATCAAAGATTTTATATATATGTATAAATATATATAAAAGCTTTTTCAATGCTGGGGCTGCTGGGGCTGCTGCTGCTGGGGCTGCTGGTGTTGCTGGGGAAGCTGGCAATGGCAGTGGGTGGGACAAGGGGGCGGGACAAGGGGGCGTGGTAGTAGGCGGGACAAGGGGCGTGGCAGTAGGCGGGACAAGGGGGCGTGGCAGTAGGCGGGACAAGGGGGCGTGGCAGTGGGCGGGACAAGGGGCGTGGCAGTGGGCGGGACAAGGGGGCGTGGCAGTAGGCGGGGCAAGGGGCGGGACAAGGGGGCGTGGCAGTGGGCGGGACAAGGGGGCGTGGCAGTAGGCGGGACAAGGGGGCGGGACAAGGGGGCGTGGCAGTAGGCGGGACAAGGGGCGTGGCAGTGGGCGGGACAAGGGGGCGTGGCAGTAGGCGGGACAAGGGGGCGTGGCAGTAGGCGGGACAAGGGGGCGTGGCAGTGGGCGGGACAAGGGGCGTGGCAGTGGGCGGGACAAGGGGGCGTGGCAGTAGGCGGGGCAAGGGGCGGGACAAGGGGGCGTGGCAGTGGGCGGGACAAGGGGGCGGGACAAGGGGGCGTGGCAGTAGGCGGGATAAGGGGCGTGGCAGTGGGCGGGACCAGGGGGCGTGGCAATAGGCGGGACAAGGGGGCGGGACAAGGGGCGTGGCAGTGGGCGGGACACGGGGGCGTGGCAATAGGCGGGACAAGGGGGCGGGACAAGGGGCGTGTCAGTAGGCGGGACAAGGGGGCGTGGCAGTAGGCGGGACAAGGGGGCGTGGCAGTGGGCGGGACAAGGGGCGTGACAGTGGGCGGGACAAGGGGGCGTGTCAGTAGGCGGGACAAGGGGGCGTGGCAGTAGGCGGGGCAAGGGGCGGGACAAGGGGGCGTGGCAGTGGGCGGGACAAGGGGGTGCGGCAGTAGGCGGGACAAGGGGGCGGGACAAGGGGGCGTGGCAGTAGGCGGGACAAGGGGCGTGACAGTGGGCGGGACACGGGGGCGTGGCAATAGGCGGGACAAGGGGGCGGGACAAGGGGCGTGTCAGTAGGCGGGACAAGGGGGCGTGGCAGTAGGCGGGGCAACGGGCGGGACAAGGGGGCGGGACAAGGGGGCGTGTCAGTAGGCGGGACAAGGGGCGTGGCAGTGGGCGGGACAAGGGGGCGTGGCAGTAGGCGGGACAAGGGGGCGTGGCAGTAGGCGGCGCAAGGGGCGGGACAAGGGGGCGTGGCAGTAGGCGGGACAAGGGGCGTGGCAGTAGGCGGCGCAAGGTGCGGGACAAGGGGGCGTGGCAGTGGGCGGAACAAGGGGGCGTGGCAATGGGCGGGACAAGGGGAGTGTCAGTGGGCGGGACAAGGGGAGTGTCAGTGGGCGGGACAAGGGGAGTGTCAGTGGGCGGGACAAGGGGAGTGTCAGTGGGAGGGACAAGGGGAGTGTCAGTGGGCGGGACAAGGGGAGTGTCAGTGGGCGGGACAAGGGGAGTGTCAGTGGGCGGGACAAGGGGAGTGTCAGTGGGCGGGACAAGGGGAGTGTCAGTGGGCGGGGTAACAAGTTGGGCTAAGTTCCCGCAGGCAGCGTGCCCCCTTCTTTAGCTCAGCTCAGCTCATGTCATGTCATGTCATGTCTTTTGATAATCAAAGACTTTATATATATATATATCAGTATATATAAAGTCTTTTTGAATGCTGGGCTGCTGGGGCTGCTGGGGCTGCTGGAGCTGCTGCTGGGGAAGCTGGCAATGCTTGAGGCGGGCCCCTGTGGAATGCAGCCAGCCAGCCAGCCAGCTATTCCACAGGGCTCCCCTCTGGATTGTGTGTGTGTGTGTGTGTGTGTGTGGTGCTGCAGGCTTACCTTGTGGCAGGCAGCAGGAGCCACACAGTGGGACCCTACCATAGTGCACCCTGGAAAAACACAACTGTACGCATCTTGGCAACAAGGCCACTTCACCCAGGGGTGTGTTTTATTTAGGCACCCAAACAAGGTGGGCTAGGTTCCCGCAGGCAGCGTGTCCCCCTTCTTTAGCTCAGCTCAGCTCATGTCATGTCATGTCTTTTGATAATCAAAGATTTTATATATATGTATAAATATATATAAAAGCTTTTTCAATGCTGGGGCTGCTGGGGCTGCTGCTGCTGGGGCTGCTGGTGTTGCTGGGGAAGCTGGCAATGGCAGTGGGTGGGACAAGGGGGCGGGACAAGGGGGCGTGTTAGTGGGCGGGACAAGGGGCGTGGCAGTAGGCGGGACAAGGGGCGTGGCAGTGGGCGGGACAAGGGGGCGTGGCAGTGGGCGGGACAAGGGGGCGGGACAAGGGGGCGTGGCAGTAGGCGGGACAAGGGGGCGTGGCAGTGGGCGGGACAAGGGGCGTGGCAGTGGGCGGGACAAGGGGGCGTGGCAATAGGCGGGACAAGGGGGCGGGACAAGGGGCGTGTCAGTAGGCGGGACAAGGGGCGTGGCAGTGGGCGGGACAAGGGGGCGTGGCAGTAGGCTGGACAAGGGGGCGTGGCAGTAGGCGGGACAAGGGGCGGGACAAGGGGGCGTGGCAGTAGGCGGGACAAGGGGCGGGACAAGGGGGCGTGGCAGTAGGCGGGACAAGGGGGCGTGGCAGTAGGCGGGACAAGGGGCGGGACAAGGGGGCGTGGCAGTAGGCGGGACAAGGGGCGTGGCAGTAGGCGGGACAAGGGGGCGGGACAAGGGGCGTGGCAGTTTGCGGGACAAGGGGCGTGGCAGTGGGCGGGACAAGGGGGCGTGGCAGTGGGAGGGACAAGGGGCGTGGCAGTGGGAGGGACAAGGGGCGTGGCAATAGGCGGGACAAGGGGGCGGGACAAGGGGCGTGGCAGTGGGCGGGACAAGGGGCGTGGCAGTGGGCGGGACAAGGGGCGTGGCAGTGGGCGGGACAGGGGGCGTGGCAGTTTGCGGGACAAGGGGCGTGGCAGTAGGCGGGACACGGGGGCGTGGCAATAGGCGGGACAAGGGGGCGGGACAAGGGGCGTGGCAGTGGGCGGGACACGGGGGCGTGGCAATAGGCGGGACAAGGGGGCGGGACAAGGGGCGTGGCAGTAGGCGGGACAAGGGGCGTGGCAGTAGGCTTGACAAGGGGGCGTGGCAATAGGCGGGACAAGGGGGCGGGACAAGGGGAGTGTCAGTGGGCGGGACAAGGGGCGTGGCAGTAGGCGGGACAAGGGGCGTGGCAGTGGGCGGGACCAGGGGGCGTGGCAATAGGCGGGACAAGGGGGCGGGACAAGGGGCGTGGCAGTGGGCGGGACACGGGGGCGTGGCAATAGGCGGGACAAGGGGGCGGGACAAGGGGCGTGGCAGTAGGCGGGACAAGGGGCGTGTCAGTAGGCGGGACAAGGGGCGTGGCAGTAGGCTTGACAAGGGGGCGTGGCAATAGGCGGGACAAGGGGGCGGGACAAGGGGAGTGTCAGTGGGCGGGACAAGGGGCGTGGCAGTGGGCGGGACAAGGGGAGTGTCAGTAGGCGGGACAAGGGGCGTGGCAGTGGGCGGGACAAGGGGCGTGGCAGTGGGCGGGACAAGGGGGCGTGTCAGTAGGCGGGACAAGGGGGCGTGGCAGTGGGCGGGACAAGGGGGCGTGGCAGTAGGCGGGACAAGGGGCGTGGCAGTGGGCGGGACAAGGGGGCGTGGCAGTAGGCGGGACAAGGGGCGTGGCAGTGGGCGGGACAAGGGGGCGTGGCAGTAGGCGGGACAAGGGGCGTGGCAGTGGGCGGGACAAGGGGGCGTGTCAGTAGGCGGGACAAGGGGCGTGGCAGTGGGCGGGACAAGGGGGCGTGGCAGTAGGCGGGACAAGGGGGCGTGGCAGTAGGCGGGACAAGGGGCGTGGCAGTAGGCGTGACAAGGGGGCGTGGCAGTAGGCGGGACAAGGGGCGGGACAAGGGGCGTGTCAGTAGGCGGGACAAGGGGCGTGGCAGTAGGCTTGACAAGGGGGCGTGGCAATAGGCGGGACAAGGGGAGTGTCAGTGGGCGGGACAAGGGGCGTGGCAGTGGGCGGGACAAGGGGGCGTGTCAGTGGGCGGGACAAGGGGCGTGGCAGTGGGCGGGACAAGGGGGCGTGGCAGTAGGCGGGACAAGGGGGCGTGGCAGTAGGCGGGACAAGGGGGCGTGGCAGTAGCCGGGACAAGGGACGTGGCAGTAGGCGGGACCAGGGGGCGTGGCAGTAGGCGGGACTATGGGGCGTGGCAGTAGGCGGGACAAGGGGCGTGGCAGTGGGCGGGACAAGGGACGTGGCAGTAGGCGGGACCAGGGGGCGTGGCAGTAGGCGGGACCATGGGGCGTGGCAGTAGGCGGGACAAGGGGCGTGGCAGTGGGCGGGACAAGGGGGCGGGACAAGGGGCGTGGCAGTAGGCGGGACACGGGGGCGTGGCAATAGGCGGGACAAGGGGGCGGGACAAGGGGGCGTGGCAGTGGGCGGGACACGGGGGCGTGGCAATAGGCGGGACAAGGGGGCGGGACAAGGGGCGTGTCAGTAGGCGGGACAAGGGGCGTGGCAGTGGGCGGGACAAGGGGGCGTGGCAGTAGGCTGGACAAGGGGGCGTGGCAGTAGGCGGGACAAGGGGCGTGGCAGTAGGCTTGACAAGGGGGCGTGGCAATAGGCGGGACAAGGGGGCGGGACAAGGGGAGTGTCAGTGGGCGGGACAAGGGGGCGTGGCAGTAGGCGGGACAAGGGGGCGGGACAAGGGGGCGTGGCAGTAGGCGGGACCAGGGGGCGTGGCAATGGGCGGGACAAGGGGGCGGGACAAGGGGCGTGGTAGTAGGCGGGACAAGGGGCGTGGCAGTAGGCGGGACAAGGGGGCGTGGCAGTAGGCGGGACAAGGGGGCGTGGCAGTAGGCGGGACAAGGGGCGTGGCAGTGGGCGGGACAAGGGGGCGTGGCAGTAGGCGGGACAAGGGGGCGTGGCAGTAGGCGGGACAAGGGGGCGTGGCAGTGGGCGGGACAAGGGGCGTGGCAGTGGGCGGGACAAGGGGGCGTGGCAGTAGGCGGGGCAAGGGGCGGGACAAGGGGGCGTGGCAGTGGGCGGGACAAGGGGGCGTGGCAGTAGGCGGGACAAGGGGGCGGGACAAGGGGGCGTGGCAGTAGGCGGGATAAGGGGCGTGGCAGTGGGCGGGACCAGGGGGCGTGGCAATAGGCGGGACAAGGGGGCGGGACAAGGGGCGTGGCAGTGGGCGGGACACGGGGGCGTGGCAATAGGCGGGACAAGGGGGCGGGACAAGGGGCGTGTCAGTAGGCGGGACAAGGGGGCGTGGCAGTAGGCGGGACAAGGGGGCGTGGCAGTGGGCGGGACAAGGGGCGTGGCAGTGGGCGGGACAAGGGGGCGTGTCAGTAGGCGGGACAAGGGGGCGTGGCAGTAGGCGGGGCAAGGGGCGGGACAAGGGGGCGTGGCAGTGGGCGGGACAAGGGGGTGCGGCAGTAGGCGGGACAAGGGGGCGGGACAAGGGGGCGTGGCAGTAGGCGGGACAAGGGGCGTGGCAGTGGGCGGGACCAGGGGGCGTGGCAATAGGCGGGACAAGGGGGCGGGACAAGGGGCGTGGCAGTGGGCGGGACACGGGGGCGTGGCAATAGGCGGGACAAGGGGGCGGGACAAGGGGCGTGTCAGTAGGCGGGACAAGGGGGCGTGGCAGTAGGCGGGGCAACGGGCGGGACAAGGGGGCGGGACAAGGGGGCGTGTCAGTAGGCGGGACAAGGGGCGTGGCAGTGGGCGGGACAAGGGGGCGTGGCAGTAGGCGGGACAAGGGGCGTGGCAGTAGGCGGCGCAAGGTGCGGGACAAGGGGGCGTGGCAGTGGGCGGAACAAGGGGGCGTGGCAATGGGCGGGACAAGGGGAGTGTCAGTGGGCGGGACAAGGGGAGTGTCAGTGGGCGGGACAAGGGGAGTGTCAGTGGGCGGGACAAGGGGAGTGTCAGTGGGCGGGACAAGGGGAGTGTCAGTGGGTGGGACAAGGGGAGTGTCAGTGGGCGGGACAAGGGGAGTGTCAGTGGGCGGGACAAGGGGAGTGTCAGTGGGCGGGACAAGGGGAGTGTCAGTGGGCGGGACAAGGGGAGTGTCAGTGGGTGGGACAAGGGGAGTGTCAGTGGGAGGGACAAGGGGAGTGTCAGTGGGCGGGACAAGGGGAGTGTCAGTGGGCGGGACAAGGGGAGTGTCAGTGGGCGGGGTAACAAGTTGGGCTAGGTTCCCGCAGGCAGCGTGTCCCCCTTCTTTAGCTCAGCTCAGCTCAGGCTCATGTCATGTCATGTCATGTCTTTTGATAATCAAAGACTTTATATATATATATATCAGTATATATAAAGTCTTTTTGAATGCTGGGCTGCTGGGGCTGCTGGAGCTGCTGGAGCTGCTGCTGGGGAAGCTGGCAATGCTTGAGGCGGGCCCCTGTGGAATGCAGCCAGCCAGCCAGCCAGCTATTCCACAGGGCTCCCCTCTGGATTGTGTGTGTGTGTGTGTGTGGTGGGGTGCTGCAGGCTTACCTTGTGGCAGGCAGCAGGAGCCACACAGTGGGACCCTACCATAGTGCACCCTGGAAAAACACAACTGTACGCATCTTGGCAACAAGGCCACTTCACCCAGGGGTGTGTTTTATTTAGGCACCCAAACAAGGTGGGCTAGGTTCCCGCAGGCAGCGTGTCCCCCTTCTTTAGCTCAGCTCATGTCATGTCATGTCATGTCTTTTGATAATCAAAGATTTTATATATATGTATAAATATATATAAAAGCTTTTTCAATGCTGGGGCTGCTGGGGCTGCTGCTGCTGGGGCTGCTGGTGTTGCTGGGGAAGCTGGCAATGGCAGTGGGTGGGACAAGGGGGCGGGACAAGGGGGCGTGGCAGTAGGCGGGACAAGGGGCGTGGCAGTAGGCGGGACAAGGGGGCTGGACAAGGGGGCGTGGCAGTGGGCGGGACAAGGAGGCGTGGCAGTAGGCGGGACAAGGGGCGGGACAAGGGGGCGTGGCAGTAGGCGGGACAAGGGGGCGTGGCAGTAGCCGGGACCAGGAACGTGGCAGTAGGCGGGACAAGGGGGCGTGGCAGTGGGCGGGACAAGGGGCGTGGCAGTGGGCGGGACAAGGGGGCGTGGCAGTAGGCGGGACAAGGGGGCGTGGCAGTAGGCGGGACAAGGGGGCGTGGCAGTGGGCGGGACAAGGGGCGTGGCAGTGGGCGGGACAAGGGGGCGTGTCAGTAGGCGGGACAAGGGGGCGTGGCAGTAGGCGGGGCAAGGGGCGGGACAAGGGGGCGTGGCAGTGGGCGGGACAAGGGGGCGTGGCAGTAGGCGGGACAAGGGGGCGGGACAAGGGGGCGTGGCAGTAGGCGGGACAAGGGGCGTGGCAGTGGGCGGGACCAGGGGGCGTGGCAATAGGCGGGACAAGGGGGCGGGACAAGGGGCGTGGCAGTGGGCGGGACACGGGGGCGTGGCAATAGGCGGGACAAGGGGCGTGTCAGTAGGCGGGACAAGCGGCGTGGCAGTAGGCTTGACAAGGGGGCGTGGCAATAGGCGGGACAAGGGGGCGGGACAAGGGGAGTGTCAGTGGGCGGGACAAGGGGCGTGGCAGTGGGCGGGACAAGGGGGCGTGTCAGTAGGCGGGACAAGGGGCGTGGCAGTGGGCGGGACAAGGGGGCGTGGCAGTAGGCGGGACAAGGGGGCGTGGCAGTAGGCGGCGCAAGGGGCGGGACAAGGGGGCGTGGCAGTAGGCGGGACAAGGGGGCGTGGCAGTAGGCGGGACAAGGGGGCGTGGCAGTAGCCGGGACAAGGGGCGTGGCAGTGGGCGGGACAAGGGGCGTGGCAGTAGGCGGGACCAGGGGGCGTGGCAGTGGGCGGGACACGGGGGCGTGGCAATAGGCGGGACAAGGGGGCGGGACAAGGGGCGTGTCAGTAGGCGGGACAAGGGGGCGTGGCAGTGGGCGGGACAAGGGGCGTGGCAGTAGGCGGGACAAGGGGGCGTGGCAGTGGGCGGGACAAGGGGCGTGGCAGTAGGCGGGACAAGGGGCGTGGCAGTGGGCGGGACAAGGGGGCGTGTCAGTAGGCGGGACAAGGGGCGTGGCAGTGGGCGGGACAAGGGGGCGTGGCAGTAGGCGGGACAAGGGGGCGTGGCAGTGGGCGGGACAAGGGGCGTGGCAGTAGGCGGGACAAGGGGCGTGGCAGTGGGCGGGACAAGGGGGCGTGTCAGTAGGCGGGACAAGGGGCGTGGCAGTGGGCGGGACAAGGGGAGTGTCAGTGGGCGGGACAAGGGGAGTGTCAGTGGGTGGGACAAGGGGAGTGTCAGTGGGAGGGACAAGGGGAGTGTCAGTGGGCGGGACAAGGGGAGTGTCAGTGGGCGGGGTAACAAGTTGGGCTAGGTTCCCGCAGGCAGCGTGTCCCCCTTCTTTAGCTCAGCTCAGCTCAGGCTCATGTCATGTCATGTCATGTCTTTTGATAATCAAAGACTTTATATATATATATATCAGTATATATAAAGTCTTTTTGAATGCTGGGCTGCTGGGGCTGCTGGAGCTGCTGGAGCTGCTGCTGGGGAAGCTGGCAATGCTTGAGGCGGGCCCCTGTGGAATGCAGCCAGCCAGCCAGCCAGCTATTCCACAGGGCTCCCCTCTGGATTGTGTGTGTGTGTGTGTGTGGTGGGGTGCTGCAGGCTTACCTTGTGGCAGGCAGCAGGAGCCACACAGTGGGACCCTACCATAGTGCACCCTGGAAAAACACAACTGTACGCATCTTGGCAACAAGGCCACTTCACCCAGGGGTGTGTTTTATTTAGGCACCCAAACAAGGTGGGCTAGGTTCCCGCAGGCAGCGTGTCCCCCTTCTTTAGCTCAGCTCAGCTCATGCTCATGTCATGTCATGTCTTTTGATAATCAAAGACTTTATATATATATATATCAGTATATATAAAGTCTTTTTGAATGCTGGGCTGCTGGGGCTGCTGGAGCTGCTGCTGGGGAAGCTGGCAATGCTTGAGGCGGGCCCCTGTGGAATGCAGCCAGCCAGCCAGCCAGCTATTCCACAGGGCTCCCCTCTGGATTTTGTGTGTGTGTGTGTGTGGTGGGGTGCTGCAGGCTTACCTTGTGGCAGGCAGCAGGAGCCACACAGTGGGACCCTACCATAGTGCACCTTGGAAAAACACAACTGTACGCATCTTGGCAACAAGGCCACTTCACCCAGGGGTGTGTTTTATTTAGGCACCCAAACAAGGTGGGCTAGGTTCCCGCAGGCAGCGTGTCCCCCTTCTTTAGCTCAGCTCAGCTCATGTCATGTCATGTCTTTTGATAATCAAAGATTTTATATATATGTATAAATATATATAAAAGCTTTTTCAATGCTGGGGCTGCTGGGGCTGCTGCTGCTGGGGCTGCTGGTGTTGCTGGGGAAGCTGGCAATGGCAGTGGGTGGGACAAGGGGGCGGGACAAGGGGGCGTGGCAGTAGGCGGGACAAGGGGCGTGGCAGTAGGCGGGACAAGGGGGCTGGACAAGGGGGCGTGGCAGTGGGCGGGACAAGGAGGCGTGGCAGTAGGCGGGACAAGGGGCGGGACAAGGGGGCGTGGCAGTAGGCGGGACAAGGGGGCGTGGCAGTAGCCGGGACCAGGAACGTGGCAGTAGGCGGGACAAGGGGGCGTGGCAGTGGGCGGGACAAGGGGCGTGGCAGTGGGCGGGACAAGGGGGCGTGGCAGTAGGCGGGACAAGGGGGCGTGGCAGTAGGCGGGACAAGGGGGCGTGGCAGTGGGCGGGACAAGGGGCGTGGCAGTGGGCGGGACAAGGGGGCGTGTCAGTAGGCGGGACAAGGGGGCGTGGCAGTAGGCGGGGCAAGGGGCGGGACAAGGGGGCGTGGCAGTGGGCGGGACAAGGGGGCGTGGCAGTAGGCGGGACAAGGGGGCGGGACAAGGGGGCGTGGCAGTAGGCGGGACAAGGGGCGTGGCAGTGGGCGGGACCAGGGGGCGTGGCAATAGGCGGGACAAGGGGGCGGGACAAGGGGCGTGGCAGTGGGCGGGACACGGGGGCGTGGCAATAGGCGGGACAAGGGGCGTGTCAGTAGGCGGGACAAGCGGCGTGGCAGTAGGCTTGACAAGGGGGCGTGGCAATAGGCGGGACAAGGGGGCGGGACAAGGGGAGTGTCAGTGGGCGGGACAAGGGGCGTGGCAGTGGGCGGGACAAGGGGGCGTGTCAGTAGGCGGGACAAGGGGCGTGGCAGTGGGCGGGACAAGGGGGCGTGGCAGTAGGCGGGACAAGGGGGCGTGGCAGTAGGCGGCGCAAGGGGCGGGACAAGGGGGCGTGGCAGTAGGCGGGACAAGGGGGCGTGGCAGTAGGCGGGACAAGGGGGCGTGGCAGTAGCCGGGACAAGGGACGTGTCAGTAGGCGGGACAAGGGGCGTGGCAGTAGGCGGGACAAGAGGGCGTGGCAGTAGGCGGGACCATGGGGCGTGGCAGTAGGCGGGACAAGGGGCGTGGCAGTGGGCGGGACAAGGGGCGTGGCAGTAGGCGGGACCAGGGGGCGTGGCAGTGGGCGGGACACGGGGGCGTGGCAATAGGCGGGACAAGGGGGCGGGACAAGGGGCGTGTCAGTAGGCGGGACAAGGGGGCGTGGCAGTGGGCGGGACAAGGGGCGTGGCAGTAGGCGGGACAAGGGGGCGTGGCAGTGGGCGGGACAAGGGGCGTGGCAGTAGGCGGGACAAGGGGCGTGGCAGTGGGCGGGACAAGGGGGCGTGTCAGTAGGCGGGACAAGGGGCGTGGCAGTGGGCGGGACAAGGGGGCGTGGCAGTAGGCGGGACAAGGGGGCGTGGCAGTAGGCGGGACAAGGGGGCGTGGCAGTAGGCGGGACAAGGGGCGTGGCAGTGGGCGGGACCAGGGGGCGTGGCAATAGGCGGGACAAGGGGGCGGGACAAGGGGCGTGGCAGTGGGCGGGACACGGGGGCGTGGCAATAGGCGGGACAAGGGGGCGGGACAAGGGGCGTGTCAGTAGGCGGGACAAGGGGCGTGGCAGTAAGCGTGACAAGGGGGCGTGGCAGTAGGCGGGACAAGGGGGCGGGACAAGGGGCGTGGCAGTAGGCGGGACAAGGGGGCGTGGCAATAGGCGGGACAAGGGGGCGGGACAAGGGGAGTGTCAGTGGGCGGGACAAGGGGCGTGGCAGTGGGCGGGACAAGGGGAGTGTCAGTAGGCGGGACAAGGGGCGTGGCAGTGGGCGGGACAAGGGGCGTGTCAGTAGGCGGGACAAGGGGGCGTGGCAGTGGGCGGGACAAGGGGGCGTGTCAGTAGGCGGGACAAGGGGCGTGGCAGTGGGCGGGACAAGGGGGCGTGGCAGTAGGCGGGACAAGGGGGCGTGGCAGTAGGCGGGTCAAGGGGGCGTTGCAGTAGGCGGGACAGGGGGCGGGACAAGGGGCGTGGCAGTGGGCGGGACAAGGGGCGTGGCAGTGGGCGGAACAAGGGGGCGTGGCAGTTTGCGGGACAAGGGGCGTGGCAGTGGGCGGAACAAGGGGCGTGGCAGTTTGCGGGACAAGGGGCGTGGCAGTGGGCGGAACAAGGGGGCGTGGCAATGGGCGGGACAAGGGGAGTGTCAGTGGGCGGGACAAGGGGAGTGTCAGTGGGCGGGACAAGGGGAGTGTCAGTGGGCGGGACAAGGGGCGTGGCAGTTTGCGGGACAAGGGGCGTGGCAGTGGGCGGGACAAGGGGAGTGTCAGTGGGCGGGACAAGGGGAGTGTCAGTGGGCGGGACAAGGGGAGTGTCAGTGGGCGGGACAAGGGGCGTGGCAGTTTGCGGGACAAGGGGCGTGGCAGTGGGCGGGACAAGGGGAGTGTCAGTGGGCGGGACAAGGGGAGTGTCAGTGGGAGGGACAAGGGGCGTGGCAGTTTGCGGGACAAGGGGAGTGTCAGTGGGCGGGACAAGGGGAGTGTCAGTGGGCGGGACAAGGGGAGTGTCAGTGGGAGGGACAAGGGGAGTGTCAGTGGGAGGGACAAGGGGAGTGTCAGTGGGCGGGACAAGGGGAGTGTCAGTGGGAGGGACAAGGGGAGTGTCAGTGGGCGGGACAAGGGGAGTGTCAGTGGGCGGGGTAACAAGGGGAGTGTCAGTGGGTGGGACAAGGGGAGTGTCAGTGGGAGGGACAAGGGGAGTGTCAGTGGGAGGGACAAGGGGAGTGTCAGTGGGAGGGAC
The DNA here is from genome assembly GCF_044704955.1 of Pristiophorus japonicus. Taxonomy (NCBI): domain Eukaryota; kingdom Metazoa; phylum Chordata; class Chondrichthyes; family Pristiophoridae; genus Pristiophorus; species Pristiophorus japonicus. The sequence continues at coordinate 15,255 of NW_027251763.1, read as the reverse complement.
AAGGGGAGTGTCAGTGGGCGGGACAAGGGGAGTGTCAGTGGGTGGGACAAGGGGAGTGTCAGTGGGAGGGACAAGGGGAGTGTCAGTGGGCGGGACAAGGGGAGTGTCAGTGGGCGGGGTAACAAGGGGAGTGTCAGTGGGTGGGACAAGGGGAGTGTCAGTGGGAGGGACAAGGGGAGTGTCAGTGGGCGGGACAAGGGGAGTGTCAGTGGGCGGGGTAACAAGGGGAGTGTCAGTGGGCGGGACAAGGGGAGTGTTAGTGGGCGGGGTAACAAGGGGAGTGTCAGTGGGCGGGACAAGGGGAGTGTCAGTGGGCTGGGTAACAAGGTGGGCTAAGTTCCCGCAGGCAGCGTGTCCCCCTTCTTTAGCTCAGCTCAGCTCATGCTCATGTCATGTCATGTCATGTCTTTTGATAATCAAAGACTTTATATATATATATATCAGTATATATAAAGTCTTTTTGAATGCTGGGCTGCTGGGGCTGCTGGAGCTGCTGCTGGGGAAGCTGGCAATGCTTGAGGCGGGCCCCTGTGGAATGCAGCCAGCCAGCCAGCCAGCTATTCCACAGGGCTCCCCTCTGGATTGTGTGTGTGTGTGTGTGTGTGGTGGTGGGGTGCTGCAGGCTTACCTTGTGGCAGGCAGCAGGAGCCACACAGTGGGACCCTACCATAGTGCACCCTGGAAAAACACAACTGTACGCATCTTGGCAACAAGGCCACTTCACCCAGGGGTGTGTTTTATTTAGGCACCCAAACAAGGTGGGCTAGGTTCCCGCAGGCAGCGTGTCCCCCTTCTTTAGCTCAGCTCATGTCATGTCATGTCATGTCTTTTGATAATCAAAGATTTTATATATATGTATAAATATATATAAAAGCTTTTTCAATGCTGGGGCTGCTGGGGCTGCTGCTGCTGGGGCTGCTGGTGTTGCTGGGGAAGCTGGCAATGGCAGTGGGTGGGACAAGGGGGCGGGACAAGGGGGCGTGGCAGTAGGCGGGACAAGGGGCGTGGCAGTAGGCGGGACAAGGGGGCTGGACAAGGGGGCGTGGCAGTGGGCGGGACAAGGAGGCGTGGCAGTAGGCGGGACAAGGGGCGGGACAAGGGGGCGTGGCAGTAGGCGGGACAAGGGGGCGTGGCAGTAGCCGGGACCAGGAACGTGGCAGTAGGCGGGACAAGGGGGCGTGGCAGTGGGCGGGACAAGGGGCGTGGCAGTGGGCGGGACAAGGGGGCGTGGCAGTAGGCGGGACAAGGGGGCGTGGCAGTAGGCGGGACAAGGGGGCGTGGCAGTGGGCGGGACAAGGGGCGTGGCAGTGGGCGGGACAAGGGGGCGTGTCAGTAGGCGGGACAAGGGGGCGTGGCAGTAGGCGGGGCAAGGGGCGGGACAAGGGGGCGTGGCAGTGGGCGGGACAAGGGGGCGTGGCAGTAGGCGGGACAAGGGGGCGGGACAAGGGGGCGTGGCAGTAGGCGGGACAAGGGGCGTGGCAGTGGGCGGGACCAGGGGGCGTGGCAATAGGCGGGACAAGGGGGCGGGACAAGGGGCGTGGCAGTGGGCGGGACACGGGGGCGTGGCAATAGGCGGGACAAGGGGCGTGTCAGTAGGCGGGACAAGCGGCGTGGCAGTAGGCTTGACAAGGGGGCGTGGCAATAGGCGGGACAAGGGGGCGGGACAAGGGGAGTGTCAGTGGGCGGGACAAGGGGCGTGGCAGTGGGCGGGACAAGGGGGCGTGTCAGTAGGCGGGACAAGGGGCGTGGCAGTGGGCGGGACAAGGGGGCGTGGCAGTAGGCGGGACAAGGGGGCGTGGCAGTAGGCGGCGCAAGGGGCGGGACAAGGGGGCGTGGCAGTAGGCGGGACAAGGGGGCGTGGCAGTAGGCGGGACAAGGGGGCGTGGCAGTAGCCGGGACAAGGGGCGTGGCAGTGGGCGGGACAAGGGGCGTGGCAGTAGGCGGGACCAGGGGGCGTGGCAGTGGGCGGGACACGGGGGCGTGGCAATAGGCGGGACAAGGGGGCGGGACAAGGGGCGTGTCAGTAGGCGGGACAAGGGGGCGTGGCAGTGGGCGGGACAAGGGGCGTGGCAGTAGGCGGGACAAGGGGGCGTGGCAGTGGGCGGGACAAGGGGCGTGGCAGTAGGCGGGACAAGGGGCGTGGCAGTGGGCGGGACAAGGGGGCGTGTCAGTAGGCGGGACAAGGGGCGTGGCAGTGGGCGGGACAAGGGGGCGTGGCAGTAGGCGGGACAAGGGGGCGTGGCAGTAGGCGGGACAAGGGGGCGTGGCAGTAGGCGGGACAAGGGGCGTGGCAGTGGGCGGGACCAGGGGGCGTGGCAATAGGCGGGACAAGGGGGCGGGACAAGGGGCGTGGCAGTGGGCGGGACACGGGGGCGTGGCAATAGGCGGGACAAGGGGGCGGGACAAGGGGCGTGTCAGTAGGCGGGACAAGGGGCGTGGCAGTAAGCGTGACAAGGGGGCGTGGCAGTAGGCGGGACAAGGGGGCGGGACAAGGGGCGTGGCAGTAGGCGGGACAAGGGGGCGTGGCAATAGGCGGGACAAGGGGGCGGGACAAGGGGAGTGTCAGTGGGCGGGACAAGGGGCGTGGCAGTGGGCGGGACAAGGGGAGTGTCAGTAGGCGGGACAAGGGGCGTGGCAGTGGGCGGGACAAGGGGCGTGTCAGTAGGCGGGACAAGGGGGCGTGGCAGTGGGCGGGACAAGGGGGCGTGTCAGTAGGCGGGACAAGGGGCGTGGCAGTGGGCGGGACAAGGGGGCGTGGCAGTAGGCGGGACAAGGGGGCGTGGCAGTAGGCGGGTCAAGGGGGCGTTGCAGTAGGCGGGACAGGGGGCGGGACAAGGGGCGTGGCAGTGGGCGGGACAAGGGGCGTGGCAGTGGGCGGAACAAGGGGGCGTGGCAGTTTGCGGGACAAGGGGCGTGGCAGTGGGCGGAACAAGGGGCGTGGCAGTTTGCGGGACAAGGGGCGTGGCAGTGGGCGGAACAAGGGGGCGTGGCAATGGGCGGGACAAGGGGAGTGTCAGTGGGCGGGACAAGGGGAGTGTCAGTGGGCGGGACAAGGGGAGTGTCAGTGGGCGGGACAAGGGGCGTGGCAGTTTGCGGGACAAGGGGCGTGGCAGTGGGCGGGACAAGGGGAGTGTCAGTGGGCGGGACAAGGGGAGTGTCAGTGGGCGGGACAAGGGGAGTGTCAGTGGGCGGGACAAGGGGCGTGGCAGTTTGCGGGACAAGGGGCGTGGCAGTGGGCGGGACAAGGGGAGTGTCAGTGGGCGGGACAAGGGGAGTGTCAGTGGGAGGGACAAGGGGCGTGGCAGTTTGCGGGACAAGGGGAGTGTCAGTGGGCGGGACAAGGGGAGTGTCAGTGGGCGGGACAAGGGGAGTGTCAGTGGGAGGGACAAGGGGAGTGTCAGTGGGAGGGACAAGGGGAGTGTCAGTGGGCGGGACAAGGGGAGTGTCAGTGGGAGGGACAAGGGGAGTGTCAGTGGGCGGGACAAGGGGAGTGTCAGTGGGCGGGGTAACAAGGGGAGTGTCAGTGGGTGGGACAAGGGGAGTGTCAGTGGGAGGGACAAGGGGAGTGTCAGTGGGAGGGACAAGGGGAGTGTCAGTGGGAGGGACAAGGGGAGTGTCAGTGGGCGGGACAAGGGGAGTGTCAGTGGGTGGGACAAGGGGAGTGTCAGTGGGAGGGACAAGGGGAGTGTCAGTGGGCGGGACAAGGGGAGTGTCAGTGGGCGGGGTAACAAGGGGAGTGTCAGTGGGTGGGACAAGGGGAGTGTCAGTGGGAGGGACAAGGGGAGTGTCAGTGGGCGGGACAAGGGGAGTGTCAGTGGGCGGGGTAACAAGGGGAGTGTCAGTGGGCGGGACAAGGGGAGTGTTAGTGGGCGGGGTAACAAGGGGAGTGTCAGTGGGCGGGACAAGGGGAGTGTCAGTGGGCGGGACAAGGGGAGTGTCAGTGGGCGGGACAAGGGGAGTGTCAGTGGGCGGGACAAGGGGAGTGTCAGTGGGTGGGACAAGGGGAGTGTCAGTGGGAGGGACAAGGGGAGTGTCAGTGGGCGGGACAAGGGGAGTGTCAGTGGGCGGGGTAACAAGTTGGGCTAGGTTCCCGCAGGCAGCGTGTCCCCCTTCTTTAGCTCAGCTCAGCTCAGGCTCATGTCATGTCATGTCATGTCTTTTGATAATCAAAGACTTTATATATATATATATCAGTATATATAAAGTCTTTTTGAATGCTGGGCTGCTGGGGCTGCTGGAGCTGCTGGAGCTGCTGCTGGGGAAGCTGGCAATGCTTGAGGCGGGCCCCTGTGGAATGCAGCCAGCCAGCCAGCCAGCTATTCCACAGGGCTCCCCTCTGGATTGTGTGTGTGTGTGTGTGTGTGGTGGGGTGCTGCAGGCTTACCTTGTGGCAGGCAGCAGGAGCCACACAGTGGGACCCTACCATAGTGCACCCTGGAAAAACACAACTGTACGCATCTTGGCAACAAGGCCACTTCACCCAGGGGTGTGTTTTATTTAGGCACCCAAACAAGGTGGGCTAGGTTCCCGCAGGCAGCGTGTCCCCCTTCTTTAGCTCAGCTCAGCTCATGCTCATGTCATGTCATGTCTTTTGATAATCAAAGACTTTATATATATATATATCAGTATATATAAAGTCTTTTTGAATGCTGGGCTGCTGGGGCTGCTGGAGCTGCTGCTGGGGAAGCTGGCAATGCTTGAGGCGGGCCCCTGTGGAATGCAGCCAGCCAGCCAGCCAGCTATTCCACAGGGCTCCCCTCTGGATTTTGTGTGTGTGTGTGTGTGGTGGGGTGCTGCAGGCTTACCTTGTGGCAGGCAGCAGGAGCCACACAGTGGGACCCTACCATAGTGCACCTTGGAAAAACACAACTGTACGCATCTTGGCAACAAGGCCACTTCACCCAGGGGTGTGTTTTATTTAGGCACCCAAACAAGGTGGGCTAGGTTCCCGCAGGCAGCGTGTCCCCCTTCTTTAGCTCAGCTCAGCTCATGTCATGTCATGTCTTTTGATAATCAAAGATTTTATATATATGTATAAATATATATAAAAGCTTTTTCAATGCTGGGGCTGCTGGGGCTGCTGCTGCTGGGGCTGCTGGTGTTGCTGGGGAAGCTGGCAATGGCAGTGGGTGGGACAAGGGGGCGGGACAAGGGGGCGTGGCAGTAGGCGGGACAAGGGGCGTGGCAGTAGGCGGGACAAGGGGGCTGGACAAGGGGGCGTGGCAGTGGGCGGGACAAGGAGGCGTGGCAGTAGGCGGGACAAGGGGCGGGACAAGGGGGCGTGGCAGTAGGCGGGACAAGGGGGCGTGGCAGTAGCCGGGACCAGGAACGTGGCAGTAGGCGGGACAAGGGGGCGTGGCAGTGGGCGGGACAAGGGGCGTGGCAGTGGGCGGGACAAGGGGGCGTGGCAGTAGGCGGGACAAGGGGGCGTGGCATTAGGCGGGACAAGGGGGCGTGGCAGTGGGCGGGACAAGGGGCGTGGCAGTGGGCGGGACAAGGGGGCGTGTCAGTAGGCGGGACAAGGGGGCGTGGCAGTAGGCGGGGCAAGGGGCGGGACAAGGGGGCGTGGCAGTGGGCGGGACAAGGGGGCGTGGCAGTAGGCGGGACAAGGGGGCGGGACAAGGGGGCGTGGCAGTAGGCGGGACAAGGGGCGTGGCAGTGGGCGGGACCAGGGGGCGTGGCAATAGGCGGGACAAGGGGGCGGGACAAGGGGCGTGGCAGTGGGCGGGACACGGGGGCGTGGCAATAGGCGGGACAAGGGGCGTGTCAGTAGGCGGGACAAGCGGCGTGGCAGTAGGCTTGACAAGGGGGCGTGGCAATAGGCGGGACAAGGGGGCGGGACAAGGGGAGTGTCAGTGGGCGGGACAAGGGGCGTGGCAGTGGGCGGGACAAGGGGGCGTGTCAGTAGGCGGGACAAGGGGCGTGGCAGTGGGCGGGACAAGGGGGCGTGGCAGTGGGCGGGACAAGGGGGCGTGGCAGTAGGCGGGACAAGGGGGCGTGGCAGTAGGCGGCGCAAGGGGCGGGACAAGGGGGCGTGGCAGTAGGCGGGACAAGGGGGCGTGGCAGTAGGCGGGACAAGGGGGCGTGGCAGTAGCCGGGACAAGGGACGTGTCAGTAGGCGGGACAAGGGGCGTGGCAGTAGGCGGGACAAGAGGGCGTGGCAGTAGGCGGGACCATGGGGCGTGGCAGTAGGCGGGACAAGGGGCGTGGCAGTGGGCGGGACAAGGGGCGTGGCAGTAGGCGGGACCAGGGGGCGTGGCAGTGGGCGGGACACGGGGGCGTGGCAATAGGCGGGACAAGGGGGCGGGACAAGGGGCGTGTCAGTAGGCGGGACAAGGGGGCGTGGCAGTGGGCGGGACAAGGGGCGTGGCAGTAGGCGGGACAAGGGGGCGTGGCAGTGGGCGGGACAAGGGGCGTGGCAGTAGGCGGGACAAGGGGCGTGGCAGTGGGCGGGACAAGGGGGCGTGTCAGTAGGCGGGACAAGGGGCGTGGCAGTGGGCGGGACAAGGGGGCGTGGCAGTAGGCGGGACAAGGGGGCGTGGCAGTAGGCGGGACAAGGGGGCGTGGCAGTAGGCGGGACAAGGGGGCGTGGCAGTAGGCGGGACAAGGGGGCGTGGCAGTAGCCGGGACAAGGGGAGTGTCAGTGGGCGGGACAAGGGGAGTGTCAGTGGGCGGGACAAGGGGAGTGTCAGTGGGCGGGACAAGGGGAGTGTCAGTGGGTGGGACAAGGGGAGTGTCAGTGGGCGGGACAAGGGGAGTGTCAGTGGGCGGGACAAGGGGAGTGTCAGTGGGCGGGACAAGGGGAGTGTCAGTGGGCGGGACAAGGGGAGTGTCAGTGGGTGGGACAAGGGGAGTGTCAGTGGGAGGGACAAGGGGAGTGTCAGTGGGCGGGACAAGGGGAGTGTCAGTGGGCGGGACAAGGGGAGTGTCAGTGGGCGGGGTAACAAGTTGGGCTAGGTTCCCGCAGGCAGCGTGTCCCCCTTCTTTAGCTCAGCTCAGGCTCATGTCATGTCATGTCATGTCTTTTGATAATCAAAGACTTTATATATATATATATCAGTATATATAAAGTCTTTTTGAATGCTGGGCTGCTGGGGCTGCTGGAGCTGCTGGAGCTGCTGCTGGGGAAGCTGGCAATGCTTGAGGCGGGCCCCTGTGGAATGCAGCCAGCCAGCCAGCCAGCTATTCCACAGGGCTCCCCTCTGGATTGTGTGTGTGTGTGTGTGTGGTGGGGTGCTGCAGGCTTACCTTGTGGCAGGCAGCAGGAGCCACACAGTGGGACCCTACCATAGTGCACCCTGGAAAAACACAACTGTACGCATCTTGGCAACAAGGCCACTTCACCCAGGGGTGTGTTTTATTTAGGCACCCAAACAAGGTGGGCTAGGTTCCCGCAGGCAGCGTGTCCCCCTTCTTTAGCTCAGCTCATGTCATGTCATGTCATGTCTTTTGATAATCAAAGATTTTATATATATGTATAAATATATATAAAAGCTTTTTCAATGCTGGGGCTGCTGGGGCTGCTGCTGCTGGGGCTGCTGGTGTTGCTGGGGAAGCTGGCAATGGCAGTGGGTGGGACAAGGGGGCGGGACAAGGGGGCGTGGTAGTAGGCGGGACAAGGGGCGTGGCAGTAGGCGGGACAAGGGGGCGTGGCAGTAGGCGGGACAAGGGGGCGTGGCAGTGGGCGGGACAAGGGGCGTGGCAGTGGGCGGGACAAGGGGGCGTGGCAGTAGGCGGGGCAAGGGGCGGGACAAGGGGGCGTGGCAGTGGGCGGGACAAGGGGGCGTGGCAGTAGGCGGGACAAGGGGGCGGGACAAGGGGGCGTGGCAGTAGGCGGGACAAGGGGCGTGGCAGTGGGCGGGACAAGGGGGCGTGGCAGTAGGCGGGACAAGGGGGCGTGGCAGTAGGCGGGACAAGGGGGCGTGGCAGTGGGCGGGACAAGGGGCGTGGCAGTGGGCGGGACAAGGGGGCGTGGCAGTAGGCGGGGCAAGGGGCGGGACAAGGGGGCGTGGCAGTGGGCGGGACAAGGGGGCGGGACAAGGGGGCGTGGCAGTAGGCGGGATAAGGGGCGTGGCAGTGGGCGGGACCAGGGGGCGTGGCAATAGGCGGGACAAGGGGGCGGGACAAGGGGCGTGGCAGTGGGCGGGACACGGGGGCGTGGCAATAGGCGGGACAAGGGGGCGGGACAAGGGGCGTGTCAGTAGGCGGGACAAGGGGGCGTGGCAGTAGGCGGGACAAGGGGGCGTGGCAGTGGGCGGGACAAGGGGCGTGACAGTGGGCGGGACAAGGGGGCGTGTCAGTAGGCGGGACAAGGGGGCGTGGCAGTAGGCGGGGCAAGGGGCGGGACAAGGGGGCGTGGCAGTGGGCGGGACAAGGGGGTGCGGCAGTAGGCGGGACAAGGGGGCGGGACAAGGGGGCGTGGCAGTAGGCGGGACAAGGGGCGTGACAGTGGGCGGGACACGGGGGCGTGGCAATAGGCGGGACAAGGGGGCGGGACAAGGGGCGTGTCAGTAGGCGGGACAAGGGGGCGTGGCAGTAGGCGGGGCAACGGGCGGGACAAGGGGGCGGGACAAGGGGGCGTGTCAGTAGGCGGGACAAGGGGCGTGGCAGTGGGCGGGACAAGGGGGCGTGGCAGTAGGCGGGACAAGGGGGCGTGGCAGTAGGCGGCGCAAGGGGCGGGACAAGGGGGCGTGGCAGTAGGCGGGACAAGGGGCGTGGCAGTAGGCGGCGCAAGGTGCGGGACAAGGGGGCGTGGCAGTGGGCGGAACAAGGGGGCGTGGCAATGGGCGGGACAAGGGGAGTGTCAGTGGGCGGGACAAGGGGAGTGTCAGTGGGCGGGACAAGGGGAGTGTCAGTGGGCGGGACAAGGGGAGTGTCAGTGGGAGGGACAAGGGGAGTGTCAGTGGGCGGGACAAGGGGAGTGTCAGTGGGCGGGACAAGGGGAGTGTCAGTGGGCGGGACAAGGGGAGTGTCAGTGGGCGGGACAAGGGGAGTGTCAGTGGGCGGGGTAACAAGTTGGGCTAAGTTCCCGCAGGCAGCGTGTCCCCCTTCTTTAGCTCAGCTCAGCTCATGTCATGTCATGTCATGTCTTTTGATAATCAAAGACTTTATATATATATATATCAGTATATATAAAGTCTTTTTGAATGCTGGGCTGCTGGGGCTGCTGGGGCTGCTGGAGCTGCTGCTGGGGAAGCTGGCAATGCTTGAGGCGGGCCCCTGTGGAATGCAGCCAGCCAGCCAGCCAGCTATTCCACAGGGCTCCCCTCTGGATTGTGTGTGTGTGTGTGTGTGTGGTGGGGTGCTGCAGGCTTACCTTGTGGCAGGCAGCAGGAGCCACACAGTGGGACCCTACCATAGTGCACCCTGGAAAAACACAACTGTACGCATCTTGGCAACAAGGCCACTTCACCCAGGGGTGTGTTTTATTTAGGCACCCAAACAAGGTGGGCTAGGTTCCCGCAGGCAGCGTGTCCCCCTTCTTTAGCTCAGCTCAGCTCATGTCATGTCATGTCTTTTGATAATCAAAGATTTTATATATATGTATAAATATATATAAAAGCTTTTTCAATGCTGGGGCTGCTGGGGCTGCTGCTGCTGGGGCTGCTGGTGTTGCTGGGGAAGCTGGCAATGGCAGTGGGTGGGACAAGGGGGCGGGACAAGGGGGCGTGGCAGTAGGCGGGACAAGGGGCGTGGCAGTAGGCGGGACAAGGGGGCTGGACAAGGGGGCGTGGCAGTGGGCGGGACAAGGAGGCGTGGCAGTAGGCGGGACAAGGGGCGGGACAAGGGGGCGTGGCAGTAGGCGGGACAAGGGGGCGTGGCAGTAGCCGGGACCAGGAACGTGGCAGTAGGCGGGACAAGGGGGCGTGGCAGTGGGCGGGACAAGGGGCGTGGCAGTGGGCGGGACAAGGGGGCGTGGCAGTAGGCGGGACAAGGGGGCGTGGCAGTAGGCGGGACAAGGGGGCGTGGCAGTGGGCGGGACAAGGGGCGTGGCAGTGGGCGGGACAAGGGGGCGTGTCAGTAGGCGGGACAAGGGGGCGTGGCAGTAGGCGGGGCAAGGGGCGGGACAAGGGGGCGTGGCAGTGGGCGGGACAAGGGGGCGTGGCAGTAGGCGGGACAAGGGGGCGGGACAAGGGGGCGTGGCAGTAGGCGGGACAAGGGGCGTGGCAGTGGGCGGGACCAGGGGGCGTGGCAATAGGCGGGACAAGGGGGCGGGACAAGGGGCGTGGCAGTGGGCGGGACACGGGGGCGTGGCAATAGGCGGGACAAGGGGCGTGTCAGTAGGCGGGACAAGCGGCGTGGCAGTAGGCTTGACAAGGGGGCGTGGCAATAGGCGGGACAAGGGGGCGGGACAAGGGGAGTGTCAGTGGGCGGGACAAGGGGCGTGGCAGTGGGCGGGACAAGGGGGCGTGTCAGTAGGCGGGACAAGGGGCGTGGCAGTGGGCGGGACAAGGGGGCGTGGCAGTGGGCGGGACAAGGGGGCGTGGCAGTAGGCGGGACAAGGGGGCGTGGCAGTAGGCGGCGCAAGGGGCGGGACAAGGGGGCGTGGCAGTAGGCGGGACAAGGGGGCGTGGCAGTAGGCGGGACAAGGGGGCGTGGCAGTAGCCGGGACAAGGGACGTGTCAGTAGGCGGGACAAGGGGCGTGGCAGTAGGCGGGACAAGAGGGCGTGGCAGTAGGCGGGACCATGGGGCGTGGCAGTAGGCGGGACAAGGGGCGTGGCAGTGGGCGGGACAAGGGGCGTGGCAGTAGGCGGGACCAGGGGGCGTGGCAGTGGGCGGGACACGGGGGCGTGGCAATAGGCGGGACAAGGGGGCGGGACAAGGGGCGTGTCAGTAGGCGGGACAAGGGGGCGTGGCAGTGGGCGGGACAAGGGGCGTGGCAGTAGGCGGGACAAGGGGGCGTGGCAGTGGGCGGGACAAGGGGCGTGGCAGTAGGCGGGACAAGGGGCGTGGCAGTGGGCGGGACAAGGGGGCGTGTCAGTAGGCGGGACAAGGGGCGTGGCAGTGGGCGGGACAAGGGGGCGTGGCAGTAGGCGGGACAAGGGGGCGTGGCAGTAGGCGGGACAAGGGGGCGTGGCAGTAGGCGGGACAAGGGGGCGTGGCAGTAGGCGGGACAAGGGGGCGTGGCAGTAGCCGGGACAAGGGGAGTGTCAGTGGGCGGGACAAGGGGAGTGTCAGTGGGCGGGACAAGGGGAGTGTCAGTGGGCGGGACAAGGGGAGTGTCAGTGGGTGGGACAAGGGGAGTGTCAGTGGGCGGGACAAGGGGAGTGTCAGTGGGCGGGACAAGGGGAGTGTCAGTGGGCGGGACAAGGGGAGTGTCAGTGGGCGGGACAAGGGGAGTGTCAGTGGGTGGGACAAGGGGAGTGTCAGTGGGAGGGACAAGGGGAGTGTCAGTGGGCGGGACAAGGGGAGTGTCAGTGGGCGGGACAAGGGGAGTGTCAGTGGGCGGGGTAACAAGTTGGGCTAGGTTCCCGCAGGCAGCGTGTCCCCCTTCTTTAGCTCAGCTCAGCTCAGGCTCATGTCATGTCATGTCATGTCTTTTGATAATCAAAGACTTTATATATATATATATCAGTATATATAAAGTCTTTTTGAATGCTGGGCTGCTGGGGCTGCTGGAGCTGCTGGAGCTGCTGCTGGGGAAGCTGGCAATGCTTGAGGCGGGCCCCTGTGGAATGCAGCCAGCCAGCCAGCCAGCTATTCCACAGGGCTCCCCTCTGGATTGTGTGTGTGTGTGTGTGTGTGTGTGGTGGGGTGCTGCAGGCTTACCTTGTGGCAGGCAGCAGGAGCCACACAGTGGGACCCTACCATAGTGCACCCTGGAAAAACACAACTGTACGCATCTTGGCAACAAGGCCACTTCACCCAGGGGTGTGTTTTATTTAGGCACCCAAACAAGGTGGGCTAGGTTCCCGCAGGCAGCGTGTCCCCCTTCTTTAGCTCAGCTCATGTCATGTCATGTCATGTCTTTTGATAATCAAAGATTTTATATATATGTATAAATATATATAAAAGCTTTTTCAATGCTGGGGCTGCTGGGGCTGCTGCTGCTGGGGCTGCTGGTGTTGCTGGGGAAGCTGGCAATGGCAGTGGGTGGGACAAGGGGGCGGGACAAGGGGGCGTGGTAGTAGGCGGGACAAGGGGCGTGGCAGTAGGCGGGACAAGGGGGCGTGGCAGTAGGCGGGACAAGGGGGCGTGGCAGTGGGCGGGACAAGGGGCGTGGCAGTGGGCGGGACAAGGGGGCGTGGCAGTAGGCGGGGCAAGGGGCGGGACAAGGGGGCGTGGCAGTGGGCGGGACAAGGGGGCGTGGCAGTAGGCGGGACAAGGGGGCGGGACAAGGGGGCGTGGCAGTAGGCGGGACAAGGGGCGTGGCAGTGGGCGGGACAAGGGGGCGTGGCAGTAGGCGGGACAAGGGGGCGTGGCAGTAGGCGGGACAAGGGGGCGTGGCAGTGGGCGGGACAAGGGGCGTGGCAGTGGGCGGGACAAGGGGGCGTGGCAGTAGGCGGGGCAAGGGGCGGGACAAGGGGGCGTGGCAGTGGGCGGGACAAGGGGGCGGGACAAGGGGGCGTGGCAGTAGGCGGGATAAGGGGCGTGGCAGTGGGCGGGACCAGGGGGCGTGGCAATAGGCGGGACAAGGGGGCGGGACAAGGGGCGTGGCAGTGGGCGGGACACGGGGGCGTGGCAATAGGCGGGACAAGGGGGCGGGACAAGGGGCGTGTCAGTAGGCGGGACAAGGGGGCGTGGCAGTAGGCGGGACAAGGGGGCGTGGCAGTGGGCGGGACAAGGGGCGTGACAGTGGGCGGGACAAGGGGGCGTGTCAGTAGGCGGGACAAGGGGGCGTGGCAGTAGGCGGGGCAAGGGGCGGGACAAGGGGGCGTGGCAGTGGGCGGGACAAGGGGGTGCGGCAGTAGGCGGGACAAGGGGGCGGGACAAGGGGGCGTGGCAGTAGGCGGGACAAGGGGCGTGACAGTGGGCGGGACACGGGGGCGTGGCAATAGGCGGGACAAGGGGGCGGGACAAGGGGCGTGTCAGTAGGCGGGACAAGGGGGCGTGGCAGTAGGCGGGGCAACGGGCGGGACAAGGGGGCGGGACAAGGGGGCGTGTCAGTAGGCGGGACAAGGGGCGTGGCAGTGGGCGGGACAAGGGGGCGTGGCAGTAGGCGGGACAAGGGGGCGTGGCAGTAGGCGGCGCAAGGGGCGGGACAAGGGGGCGTGGCAGTAGGCGGGACAAGGGGCGTGGCAGTAGGCGGCGCAAGGTGCGGGACAAGGGGGCGTGGCAGTGGGCGGAACAAGGGGGCGTGGCAATGGGCGGGACAAGGGGAGTGTCAGTGGGCGGGACAAGGGGAGTGTCAGTGGGCGGGACAAGGGGAGTGTCAGTGGGCGGGACAAGGGGAGTGTCAGTGGGAGGGACAAGGGGAGTGTCAGTGGGCGGGACAAGGGGAGTGTCAGTGGGCGGGACAAGGGGAGTGTCAGTGGGCGGGACAAGGGGAGTGTCAGTGGGCGGGACAAGGGGAGTGTCAGTGGGCGGGGTAACAAGTTGGGCTAAGTTCCCGCAGGCAGCGTGCCCCCTTCTTTAGCTCAGCTCAGCTCATGTCATGTCATGTCATGTCTTTTGATAATCAAAGACTTTATATATATATATATCAGTATATATAAAGTCTTTTTGAATGCTGGGCTGCTGGGGCTGCTGGGGCTGCTGGAGCTGCTGCTGGGGAAGCTGGCAATGCTTGAGGCGGGCCCCTGTGGAATGCAGCCAGCCAGCCAGCCAGCTATTCCACAGGGCTCCCCTCTGGATTGTGTGTGTGTGTGTGTGTGTGTGTGGTGCTGCAGGCTTACCTTGTGGCAGGCAGCAGGAGCCACACAGTGGGACCCTACCATAGTGCACCCTGGAAAAACACAACTGTACGCATCTTGGCAACAAGGCCACTTCACCCAGGGGTGTGTTTTATTTAGGCACCCAAACAAGGTGGGCTAGGTTCCCGCAGGCAGCGTGTCCCCCTTCTTTAGCTCAGCTCAGCTCATGTCATGTCATGTCTTTTGATAATCAAAGATTTTATATATATGTATAAATATATATAAAAGCTTTTTCAATGCTGGGGCTGCTGGGGCTGCTGCTGCTGGGGCTGCTGGTGTTGCTGGGGAAGCTGGCAATGGCAGTGGGTGGGACAAGGGGGCGGGACAAGGGGGCGTGTTAGTGGGCGGGACAAGGGGCGTGGCAGTAGGCGGGACAAGGGGCGTGGCAGTGGGCGGGACAAGGGGGCGTGGCAGTGGGCGGGACAAGGGGGCGGGACAAGGGGGCGTGGCAGTAGGCGGGACAAGGGGGCGTGGCAGTGGGCGGGACAAGGGGCGTGGCAGTGGGCGGGACAAGGGGGCGTGGCAATAGGCGGGACAAGGGGGCGGGACAAGGGGCGTGTCAGTAGGCGGGACAAGGGGCGTGGCAGTGGGCGGGACAAGGGGGCGTGGCAGTAGGCTGGACAAGGGGGCGTGGCAGTAGGCGGGACAAGGGGCGGGACAAGGGGGCGTGGCAGTAGGCGGGACAAGGGGCGGGACAAGGGGGCGTGGCAGTAGGCGGGACAAGGGGGCGTGGCAGTAGGCGGGACAAGGGGCGGGACAAGGGGGCGTGGCAGTAGGCGGGACAAGGGGCGTGGCAGTAGGCGGGACAAGGGGGCGGGACAAGGGGCGTGGCAGTTTGCGGGACAAGGGGCGTGGCAGTGGGCGGGACAAGGGGGCGTGGCAGTGGGAGGGACAAGGGGCGTGGCAGTGGGAGGGACAAGGGGCGTGGCAATAGGCGGGACAAGGGGGCGGGACAAGGGGCGTGGCAGTGGGCGGGACAAGGGGCGTGGCAGTGGGCGGGACAAGGGGCGTGGCAGTGGGCGGGACAGGGGGCGTGGCAGTTTGCGGGACAAGGGGCGTGGCAGTAGGCGGGACACGGGGGCGTGGCAATAGGCGGGACAAGGGGGCGGGACAAGGGGCGTGGCAGTGGGCGGGACACGGGGGCGTGGCAATAGGCGGGACAAGGGGGCGGGACAAGGGGCGTGGCAGTAGGCGGGACAAGGGGCGTGGCAGTAGGCTTGACAAGGGGGCGTGGCAATAGGCGGGACAAGGGGGCGGGACAAGGGGAGTGTCAGTGGGCGGGACAAGGGGCGTGGCAGTAGGCGGGACAAGGGGCGTGGCAGTGGGCGGGACCAGGGGGCGTGGCAATAGGCGGGACAAGGGGGCGGGACAAGGGGCGTGGCAGTGGGCGGGACACGGGGG